>NW_027315726.1:202500-315000 GCF_026437365.1 Eucyclogobius newberryi | reverse complement strand
CCTGAGCAGGCTTCAGCTGGATGATGTCGGAGCGAGAAGAACGGAGCAGAACATCTCCTGGATCAAGAGATCTTTAATGCAAAAAGATGTTTCTTATTTTCAGTGCAAAATCTTGCCTTTCTTCGTTTGAAAAGCTTTTTCCCTGAAGATTTTTCCATCGGTAAAAATGTATCAAAATCGAGACAAAAAAATATCCTTGATTCGAGTCGTTTTAACTTGTCTAAATGTGGCAGTAGGCCCTCATAACCCCTGACAGCCTATGGCCTGTGACCTGGGCCTTTAAAAGGAGGCTTCCTCACCTGCGCTGGCCCTTCTCGCCTCTGACGTCACCCTCCACCTGGAGCAGTGCAAGCGGCACGAGGACCGGAGCATTCGCTCTGATCGCCCCAAAAACACCCCAAAGTTTAGGCTTAAAGCTGATCACACCAGCGTGTTAACCAGGTTGGTTTGCGCATCGTGCGCTCACCAAACCCTGCTCAAACCTTGTATGACTCGTGCCGCACGCTCCCCAGGTTTAACGCCCCGGTAAGCTGTCTCTTCCATAGATTTATATTATTATATTATATTTATATTTATATTGCTCTAATTTAGCACCGTTTGTAGTGCGTGACGTCACGTGCAGGCTTTGTGCGCCGGGATTCCTCCCAGCCGCGGCGCGCATAGTGCACAGATTCGAGCACCGGTATGTATCTCTTTTCCTCTCTCCCTCGCTTGTTGCGCACGGTTCTGGACATCCATCTGAGAGTTAATTTCCCAAAATATTGTACATTATAGGATTGGTAACCCCGCGGGTCTCTCCTCCGACCCCAAACCCAGAACGTCTCTCCTCCGACCCCAAACCCAGAACTTCCCTCCAAGTGCCCTTGGTGGGTTTGGGCACGTTCGCACCGGCCCCTTTCTACATTGACAGACTGTAACATATCAACGTTTGGAGTTTTTGAGTGTCGGCTCTGGCCCCCAGCTGGACTGTGGGACTGTACCGGGTCCCAGGCCTGCTGCTAAGGACCAGCGCCACCTCCTGGTAGGGTAATTGGGCTAAGTGCCTGCAGGGACAATCTGGGCTGCTGTTTTATTTTACTTTTGTTATTTCGGTGAATTGTTTAAATGTGTCTACTGTTTTAGAGGTGTGAATGTGTGAATGAGAGTAGTAGTAGTTTTATTATTAAAAATACAAATGTTTCATTTATTCTGTCTTTAGATTTAATAAATGGTGAACTGTTTTCCTAACATGTGAGGCGCGTTTGATTTGCGAGGCTCTGAACATGACAATTACCATTTGCCTTCAAAGCGTCTGACAACTGCAGTTTGGAGTTCAAAGTCTGACGTGCTCTTTATGACATAATGAGAGGAGCCGGACGGCTGAAGAAACCTGCAAATCCACAGCGACGTTTAAATGCTTCAGCCTGAACGAGCAAAGAACCAGAATGCTAATCTATCAGAGTTTGGTTCATTTGGTGATGTTTGTAATTTCACTTCCTGCCACTTTTATTCAAATACGTTAATATTTAAAGTTCCAAAGACTGATTTACACCTGTTGTACATATACAGTATAGTTTTAGTCTGAAAATGCTGAAAAATGTGTAGAAAATTAAAAGAAGTGACATCACACCAGGGACACTCATACAGGAAGTGACATCACACCATGGACACTCACACAGGAAGTGACATCACACCAGGGACACTCATACAGGAAGTGACATCACACCAGGGACACTCATACAGGAAGTGACATCACACCAGGAACACTCATACAGGAAGTGACATCACACCAGGGACACTCATACAGGAAGTGACATCACACCAAGGACTCTCATACAGGAAGTGACATCACACCAGGGACTCTCATACAGGAAGTGACATCACACCAGGGACTCTCATACAGGAAGTGACATCACACCAGGGACACATACAGGAAGTGACATCACATCAAGGACTCTCATTCCAGTCTAAGTTTATGCAGAATTTACACTTTTTTTCACTCTCTAAACATTAATTCAACAAAATAAAGTCGCTCTCAAGTGAAATTAGATGAGTTTTGGCCCAGTGTTTGCTGGGTAATTTCCACGTGTGATGTCATCGATTACAAACAGGAAGTGACGTTATAAACCTTAAAAATGTGCTTTTCAAAACGTATAAATCTGAACCGCATTTTAGTTCATCGAGTCGTCCGACCTGTAGGGGGCGCTTCAAACTGTCGAGTAAATATAATTTGTCCCTGAACGCTACACCGCCCCTGGTGGTACGAAGGGCCCACTGCAGTTTGAGCATTTGTTTTGTTTCCAGGCGTCTTTTGGTTTAGTCATTATTAGCTCTGTTTTATTCACGGTTTGGTTTCACCTGGTTTGAATCCGGTGCTTCTCACATTTATACGTTTAATCTGACGAGTGCCACATGTGAGAGCCACTGACAGAGGGATGACTTTGTGCTTGTAGAGCTCATTCACCGACCTCGAGAAAACCACGCCCCCTTGTCATACGTTGCCGCCCCCTTGTCATACGTTGCCGCCCCCTTTATCATACGTTGCCGCCCCCTTGTCAAACGTTGCCGCCCCCTTGTCATACGTTGCCGCCCCCTTGTCATACGTTGCCGCCCCCTTGTCATACGTTGCCGCCCTTTATCATACGTTGCCGCCCTTTATCATACGTTGCCGCCCTTTATCATACGTTGCCGCCCCCTTTATCATACGTTGCCGCCCCCTTGTCATACGTTGCCGCCCCCTTTATCATACGTTGCCGCCCCCTTTATCATACGTTGCCGCCCCCTTTATCATACGTTGCCGCCCTTTATCATACGTTGCCGCCCCCTTTATCATACGTTGCCGCCCCCTTTATCATACGTTGCCGCCCCCTTTATCATACGTTGCCGCCCCCTTTATCATACGTTGCCGCCCCCTTGTCATACGTTGCCGCCCTTTATCATACGTTGCCGCCCCCTTTATCATACGTTGCCGCCCCCTTTATCATACGTTGCCGCCCCCTTTATCATACGTTGCCGTCCCCTTGTCTGTCACTTGTTACATTCCTTTGCACTGATGGAACGTGGAAAGTGATCTCAAAGGTAAATGATGGAGCCCCCAGAGCTTTCAGATTCCACAAACTCCTTGGATGAGCTACACAGAGGTCAATATTTAGAAAAGCTGCAATCAATCAGCTCAGATCCATATGTTATGCTAAATCTCACCGACTCTTCCAGATATCTCGCCCACTGGTCCCATGGTTCACAAGTCCAGATTTTGTACAAAGGTTCTACGCCTGAATAAAACTGATGTTAATTCTACATCGTGCGCGGAACACGATAGACTTATATATCCGGAGCTCCAGTGCAGGCGGCGGTGATGAGCCTGCACGGGGCTGAACAGCTGCAAGATCCCTGCGCCGTGCGAGTGAGTGGCAATTTCAATTAAACTACAAACAGTAACTTCACAGATATAAAATGACAACAACATAGTCTGAACGTTTTATCGCAGCGTCCATCGCGCTCTTCTTTCCGGGTTTCACTTATCTCCGTTTATCTTCCTGCGCACAACTGCCGCGCATACTTTCACCATTTTGATTATAGTAAAGCGTGCAATGTCGTTCATCAGGTTTGGAGCCTCTTCGAACTGTGTTTGGTTGTAAATTGTAGCAGACAGACGGCGGTGTTGAATGGGCTCGTAGTGGTCAACACCATCAGCTGGACGGACAAGATGGCGAAACAAGCCTGTGGCGCTCGTGTGACGTCACGTGAATGAGCTCCATACCTGCCATTTTAAACTTATTTTCAACCGTTTCTTCACAAATTGCCTCCGCGAATACGTACATTCTCTGGAGGAAAGTGACATAAGTTGCGGCGGTTCTATCTTTCTGCGGCGCGGCTTTTTCACACGGACCGTTATCATCACCACTGTTATTATCTTTATTTATAAGTTATTATATAAGGAGAAAGAGAAGCAAACGAGGAGTAAAAACGACGGCGAGAAACAGCGAGAGCCGCAAGACAAGTGCGTTCTAGTCCGTCCTAAACCCGGGTCTTAGCGGCGCAGAGCCGCGCGGAGCCCAAATGGAGGGTTAGCGAGCGCGGATCGGATGTGAACCAGGCGAAAATCGCCGCGCCGAAGCTAAACAAACAGTGCAGGGATTAAGCGCGACATCCTACAAGCGCCCAACGTGGTGATTAAGGAGTTTACGGCGGTCTGGTCATGTCTGCCACGTAAAGAGTCGCCGCCGTCGCCGCGGGAGACGTGTTCCGAACGCTCTCGCCTGCTTCATGAGCGTCGCAGAAGGATCGCGGAGATGATGAAGATTATAAACGTTTTTGAACCTTCTCGAAGACAGTTTGGTTCGCACGTTCTCCCGCTTCACTTTCAGAACGCTTCGCTCCACCTCGTGACGTCGCCGTGGTGATCTGCTGCGTTTAACGATGCAGCGTTGAAGGACGGGTCAAATGCAGAGGACACGTTTCCCCGACGGGACAACAAAGCGTCTCTGAATCGCAAATCGCCTCCATTACAACTGTGTGTTTGAATTAGTACGTCAAGACAAGCTAGCTTTTGTTTATTCCCGGTGGTAATTCCGTCTGCTGCCAGCAGATGGAGCGAACTTCTGAGAGAAAGTCAAGCTACTAAACGTACACAAAAACAAAACAAGCCAAAGAACCAAAGATAAATGTGGCATAATATATATATATATATATATATATATATATATATATATATATATAAATAAAACAGAATTAAATAAAAAATAAAAATAATAAATACATAAGAATAATAAAAATAATAGTGACGGGGTTGCACATCTGAACCCAGTGCGGCTGCGATGCTCCAGCTGCAGACTCGCGTCTACACCCGAGCGCGTGCGGATCACAAACTACACCCGAGCGGATCACAAACTAAACCCGAGCGTATGCGGGTCACAAACTACACCCGAGCGGGTCACAAACTACACCCAAGTGGATCACAAACTAAACCCGAGCGTATGTGGGTCACAAACTACACCTGAGCGGATCACAAACTACACCAGAGCGTGTGCGGGTCACAAACTACACCCGAGTGGGTCACAAACTACACCCGAGCTGGTCACAAACTACACCCGAGCGGGTCACAAACTACACCCGAGCGTGTGCGGGTCACAAACTACACCCGAGCGTGTGCGGGTCACAAACTACACCCGAGCGGGTCACAAACTACACCCAAGTGGATCACAAACTACACCTGAGCGGATCACAAACTACACCAGCGCGTGTGCGGGTCACAAACTACACCCGAGTGGGTCACAAACTACACCCGAGCTGGTCACAAACTACACCCGAGCGGGTCACAAACTACACCCGAGCGGGTCACAAACTACACCCGAGCGTGTGCGGGTCACAAACTACACCCGAGCGGGTCACAAACTACACCCGAGCGGGTCACAAACTACACCCGAGCGGATCACAAACTACACCGAGCGGGTCACAAACTACACCCGAGCGGATCACAAAGACGTCACTCGGAGTTTCCCACAGCCGGAGGTTTTCCGTCTGAAAGAACAGAATGTGTCTCCAAAGCAAAACAGCAGAGAATCGAGGTCTGAGCGGACAAATAGTGAGCGTGTCTTTTGTTGCGGCGGCTCCAGAGACGCCAGTGGAAATGTCCAACATCAGGACGAGGAGAAGCCGGAAAATCCCCGTCTTTTGTTTAGGGAAATGAAATGAAACTCAAACCTCCAGGAACAGATTGTTTTGTCTGAACTCAAACTTTGACCTGTCGACTTAAAGTACAGATACTTACTGTGCTTAAAGTACAGATACTTACTGTGCTTAAAGTACAGATACTTCAAACTTCGTCCGCGCCTTCGCCTTCGTCCGCGCCTTCGCCCGCGCCTTTGCCCGCGCCTTCGCCCGCGCCTTCGCCCGCGCCTTCGCCCGCGCCTTCGTCCGCGCCTTCGCCTTCGCCCGCGCCTTCGCCCGCGCCTTCGTCCGCGCCTTCGCCCGCGCCTTCGCCCGCGCCTTCGTCCGCGCCTTCGTCCGCGCCTTCGCCTTCGTCCGCGCCTTCGCCCGCGCCTTCGCCCGCGCCTTCGCCCGCGCCTTCGCCCGCGCCTTCGCCCGCGCCTTCGTCCGCGCCTTCGTCCGCGCCTTCGCCTTCGTCCGCGCCTTCGCCTTCGTCCGCGCCTTCGCCCGCGCCTTCGCCCGCGCCTTCGTCCGCGCCTTCGTCCGCGCCTTCGCCCGCGCCTTCGTCCGCGCCTTCGTCCGCGCCTTCGCCCGCGCCTTCGTCCGCGCCTTCGTCCGCGCCTTCGTCCGCGCCTTCGCCCGCGCCTTCGTCCGCGCCTTCGTCCGCGCCCGCGCCTTCGCCCGCGCCTTCGACCGCGCCTTCGTCTGCTCGTATTTCACTTTTTCCCACGACTCAGTTGGAATGCTGCACATTCCTGGGCGAATACCTGGAGCCGGTGCATATTTGGCGTAATCTGCCGCTTCGCTCTGTTTCCTGCTAAAATTAGACGAACCTTGTGATTTGAACAAAGACATAACAACAATTACAGTGTGAATGCCGAGCGAGAGCCGCTTCCGCCGGCCCCGGGGCCCGGACGACGGAGCGGTTGGAACATCGCTCTGGAACATCGCACACAGACGCTGGAGCTGTATGCAGGGGCAGTGTGTTAGCATGTTATGTGTGTTAGCATGTTAGCGTGTTAGTATGTTAGCATGTTAGCGTGTTAGCGTGTTAGCATGTTAGCGTGTTAGCATGTTAGCGTGTTGTGTAGCTTCAGATCCGTGCACACATTCATAGGTGAAAACGAGGCAGTATTTGGTTAAAAGGGAACGATGGACATTTTGAGGATTCAAAATCTTCTTTTCTCTGAGGATTTTTCTGGAAAGTTCCACAAAAAAAGCATCAAACTTCACACAAAGTGACAAAGAATCTGATCAATATAAAAGTCTTCTTCTTGAGCCGAGTGTGACGTCCTCTGTAAACACTCAGGTTTTTACATGATGGAACATTTGATTAAATATCTTTCTCTTTATACAAATAAACTTTGTTTACATATTTCATGAATGACAAAACACAGGAAAATATAATATTGATTATTTATTAATAAAATATACATCACATTTACAGCCAAAGTCAAAGGTTCAGACACTTAATCACAGCATGTTAAAGCTTTAAATTACCATATGTATGATTTACATCGCCTGGGACAGAAGGTCCAAACTATGGCCCGGGGCCAAACGCGGCCCTTAAACAAACGGCCCTCAGGCTTCCTGATGAAAAGTGTGAGTTTAGTCTTTACATGACGTCAAACATGAGCTCATGAAATAATGTATTTATTAAACATAATAATTCTATTTCACGATCAAACACGAAGAAACTTGAGACGTTCCGTTCTTCGCTCTGGTGTGAACGTGAGGGGCCCCGGAGCCTGAACAGGGCGTGGCCCCTCACCTGAAGTGTGCGTTTGAGTAAAATGTGATCAAATTAAATCTACTTCCACTGCAGCTTGCCCCGCCCACATCAGTGTGTGACGAGTGAGTGACAGCTGGATTCGACCAATGACAACAAAGCACCATCTTCCAGAGGCGATTACTTCAGGCTCATTTACATAAATAATGACAGCATCTAAACGCTGGTGTTACTCTGGTTGTATATAGTTACAGTATGTACAGTAGTACTGGAAGTATTCAGTGGTCAGTGCCTCCTCGGGGGTCGCGGGGTCAGAATCCAGCGGTCAGCTCGGTCTCCGCGGCAATGAAGTACTGCTCACAGTTGGGGTCTCCTCTGACCGGCGGCGAGGTCGGGATCTGGTCTCCGGTCAGAGGGTCAACACACCAGCACTCGCCCCGCTGACCGTGGAGGGACATGTTGCACTGCAAGACACACACACACACACACACAGAGACGCACACATGCACACAGAGACGCACACATGCACACACACAGACACACAAAACACACACACACACACACACAGTCAGCATTTGCGTGTTCTTCCTGTGTCTGAGTGCGTTTCCTTCAGACGTTCTGCTTTTCATCATCAATCCAAACACGTGATTGGCTAAAGGAGTCCTGACCACACCTGGGACGGGTCAAACGCAGCAACGCGACGTCACAACAAGTGTAAGACCGATTGTGTCGATGACGAGTCACTAAAATGTGAAGGAAAACACACAAGTCCACAAACGGACTTAATGTTCAGTTTGAACCTGAACAAAGATCATCCGTGAACACATTCATCACTTTGGTGTGAAACTAGGAGCACCAGACGTCCCTATTTACCCGGGACACGCCCAGTTTTGAGTCCTGTTGCCCATGTTTCAGCAAATGTGTCCAAAACCAGTGATTTGACCCAGTTCTACACAAGATATGTCCCAGATGTCCCGGAGGACAAACACGCTCCCGGGACACACAAACACACATGGGACACACAAACACACATGGGACACACAAACACACGTGGGACACACAAACACACGTGGGACACACAAACACGTGTGGGACACACAAACACACATGGGACACACAAACACACATGGGACACACAAACACACGTGGGACACACAAACACACATGGGACAAACAAACACACGTGGGACACACAAACACACATGGGACACACAAACACACATGGGACACACAAACACACATGGGACACACAAACACACAGGGGACACACAAACACACGTGGGACACACAAACACACAGGGGACACAAAAACACACAGGGGACACAAAAACACACGTGGGACACACAAACACACATGGGACACACAAACACACGTGGGACACACAAACACACGTGGGACACACAAACACACATGGGACACAAAAACACACAGGGGACACAAAAACACACATGGGACACACAAACACGTGTGGGACACACAAACACACGTGGGACAGACAAACACACGTGGGACAGACAAACACACATGGGACACACAAACACACATGGGACACACAAACACACATGGGACACACAAACACACAAACACGCATGGGACAGACAAACACGCATGGGACAGACAAACACGTGTGGGACACACAAACACACGTGGGACACACAAACACGCATGGGACACACAAACACGTGTGGGACACACAAACACACGTGGGACACACAAACACGCATGGGACAGACAAACACGCGTGGGATCACTCTCCGTACGCGCTCTGCTTTTGTCCGCCCTGAATGCACGCTCCTGCGCTCTCGCACGGCATTGGTCCAGAACCAGGGCCATGCCGTGGGTGGGGCCCCCCAAGTCCGACCAATCCCCGGTGCCGAACCGGGTCATGCCCCCAAAAATCACCACCAGCGTCACGACAGAACCCACCGAAAAACACAGCGAGGCATGCCAGTGCTCGGGCCCCCCGCCGAGATCTGCTCCTGCTAATCGACCCGCGGGAGGAGGAGGCGGGGCCCCCAGAACCCCCCCCCCCCCTCTTTTCCTCCGATGAGAAAGAACAAAAAAAGTGACAGTTACAGTAATTATCGCGGGACAAGAAGGAGGGACAAGTCCAGAAAGCAAAGTGCAGAGAAGGGTACAGTTTTGGCCCCTGGGAACCACACAGGGGCCAGCCAGACAATGCACTTGTTTTGGAGAAATAATCAACTTTGGCCAAGACTATGGCGCATATTCAAATGATTCGAATCGTCTTTTCTGCTCAATTTGTTTGTCCGTCCCGTGTCTGATGGGTAACGAGGGGGGACGGGGGGGACGGGACGGGGGACGGGACGGGGGACGGGACGGGGGACGGAGAAAGGAAAATGTAAATTCCGAGTCCCCGAATCGGAAGCACAGTGTGTTCCTCGGACGCCCGAACAAAAGTCTTCCCACAATGTTGGCCAAAACGTGTTGTTATTGTTTTGTGCTGCGCCCGCGGTGACGAGATCGCGCCGCCGCTTGTCTGTGGGGGGAGAGAGAGAGAGAGAGAGAGAGAGAGAGAGAGAGAGAGAGAGAGAGAGAGAGAGAGAGAGAGAGAGAGAGAGAGAGAGAGAGAGAGAGAGAGAGAGAGAGAGAGAGAGAGAGAGAGAGAGAGAGAGAGAGAGAGAGAGAGAGAGAGAGAGAGAGGGAAGAAAGAGGGAGTGAGGAGGAACGAGGGAGGAAGCAAGGAGTTGACAAGGGGAGAAAAGAGAGGAGAGAGATTTAGAGAAGGAGCAAAGGAAACGGGTGAGGAAGAGAGGGGGGAGAATAAGCAACAGGGCAAAGGGCGAGAGTAGAAGACGCTGAGAGAATGAGAATAACAGAGAGAGGGGGAGAGAGGAGGAGGTGGAAAGAGAGAGGAAGCAGAGGGAGGAAGAGGAGGGAGACTGGAGAAGGGTCACATGGGGTGAAGAGGGTCACAGGGGTGAAGAGGGTCACAGGGACTGAAGAGGGTCACAGGGACTGGAGAGGGTCACAGGGGTGAAGAGGGTCACAGGGGTGAAGAGGGTCACAGGGACTGGAGAGGGTCACAGGGGTAAAGAGGGTCACAGGGACTGGAGAGGGTCACAGGGTGAAGAGGGTCACAGGGACTGGAGAGGGGTCACAGAGACTGGAGAGGGTCACAGGGGTGAAGAAGGTTACAGGGGGTGAAGAGGGTCACAGGGACAGGAGAGGGTCACAGGGGTGAAGAGGGTCACAGGGACTGGAGAGGGTCACAGGGGTGAAGAAGGTCACAGGGGGTGAAGAGGGTCACAGGGACAGGAGAGGGTCACAGGGGTGAAGAGGGTTACAGGGGGTGAAGAGGGTCACAGGGACAGGAGAGGGTCACAGGGGTGAAGAGGGTCACAGGGACTGGAGAGGGTCACAGGGTGAAGAGGGTCACAGGGGGTGAAGAGGGTCACAGGGGTGAAGAGGGTCACAGGGACTGGAGAGGGTCACAGGGTGAAGAGGGTCACAGGGGGTGAAGAGGGTCACAGGGGTGAAGAAGGTCACAGGGGGTGAAGAGTAAGTCCGGGCTCCCGTTTTTATGCCTTTGGAACTGTTTTCGGTAAATATTCACGTCAGGTGAATTCCTTTCGCACGGAGAAGTTAGAGTTCTGACTGAACATTCTGATGTCGATCAGTTCGTGGCGGCATCGCCCGCTCAGGTCACGCCCCTCTCGTCGTCTCACCCCCAGAGGGAGTAACTGGATCGGGTGTGGCGCCTCCCCTCCAGGCTCCCCCAGGGCATTCACTGTTCTTCGTGACTCCGCGGCCTCGTACGTTGCCGTGAGCGTTCGCCGCAGACTGTTTGCTCACAAAGTGCTTCCCTCGGGTTGGAAATGGTCCGGATCCGTGACGGAGAACGGCCCGTGCTCGCCATGAAGTCTGAAAGCGCTCTGAGCGGCGCGATAAACACCTGCTGGAGCCGAGACGGAGCCAGAAGAAGGAGAGAAGCTCCGGTGTAGGACCTAAGGGAACGCTGGTGAGATCGTGATTGATGATGTGACAATTTGGAAGCCTACGGCCTGGAGCAGGGCCAGTCAACATAAGGCCTGGGGGCCAAATCGGGCGCTCCAATT
This sequence comes from Eucyclogobius newberryi, assembly GCF_026437365.1. Classification (NCBI taxonomy): domain Eukaryota; kingdom Metazoa; phylum Chordata; class Actinopteri; order Gobiiformes; family Gobiidae; genus Eucyclogobius; species Eucyclogobius newberryi. The sequence goes on along the minus strand of NW_027315726.1, from coordinate 303,563 downwards.
GATTTATTCCGGCCCACAGCTCATCTTTCAAATATTACAAAATGTATAATGTTGTTTAAGGGTTTCGTTCTGGGTCATCTCTAGTTTAGACCTGGTTTAGTCCTTGTTTGATTCTGCTTCAGACCGGTTTTGGTTCTAGTCCAGTCTTAGTTTAATTCTGGTTCAGTTCTGTACAGTAAGGACACTTTTTTCTGTTTGTGTGTGAAAGCGACATGAGAAACGGGCCGTCACCGCCTGCTGGTCGCCGCCCCCTGCTGGTCGTCGCCTCTTGCTGGTCCTCGCCCCCTACTGGTCGTCGCCCCCTGCTGGTCGTCGCCCCCTGCTGGTCGCCGCCCCCTGCTGGTCGCCGCCCCCTGCTGGTCGTCGCCCCCTGCTGGTCGTTGCCTCCTGCTGGTCGTCGCCCCCTGCTGGTCGTTGCCCCCTGCTGGTCGCCGCCCCCTGCTGGTCATCGCCCCCTGCTGGTCATTGCCTCCTGCTGGTCGTCGCCCCCTGCTGGTCGTTGCCTCCTGCTGGTCGTTGCCTCCTGCTGGTCGTCGCCCCCTACTGGTCGTCGCCCCCTGCTGGTCGTTGCCCCCTGCTGGTCGCCGCCCCCTGCTGGTCGTCGCCCCCTGCTGGTCGTCGCCCCCTGCTGGTCGTTGCCCCCTGCTGGTCGCCGCCCCCTGCTGGTCGTCGCCCTTGCTGGTCGTTGCCTCCTGCTGGTCGTCGCCCCCTGCTGGTCGCCGCCCCCTGCTGGTCGTTGCCTCCTGCTGGTCGCCGCCACCTACTGGTCGTCGCCCCCTGCTGGTCGTTGCCTCCTGCTGGTCGTCGCCCCCTGCTGGTCGTCGCCCCCTGCTGGTCGTTGCCTCCTGCTCGTCAAACCGCTGCAGGTCGCTGTCTCTTTTAAAACCCGACTGAAGCAGCTTCTCGTGTGCAGAGACGAATCCCTTGGTCGTGGAACAGAGGTCAAATCGTTGGCATCGAGCAGAGAAAAGATCAGGGTCGTGAGTTTGAATCCCGCTCCCGACAAAAACATCCAAGAAACTCTAAGTCACACGGAATGAACCGCTGGGACGTGTGCGAATGAACATACAGTTAGATGTTGAGCGTGCCCTGAAATAAACTGCTTTGTAAAGTCACCGTAAACGCCATGGCAACGCGTCACCGCCCGACGAGACAGAACGGGCATCGATTACATTTTTTTCAAAAGGTGCAAGAGCAAAAGGAAAGATGACTCAAACTGGCCCAAAACAACTTTGTGTCGGTAAATGAGACGATACTGAGGAGGGAAAAACCTTTCCAACACCTTTAAAGATCTTAAAAGTCCATTTTGCATCATATGTTCCTCTAAGTCAGCGTTATTAGGACTTATTTGGAGAGCGCGAGGCCGTGAGGCGGCGAGCGGAGGAACAACGAGCCGCAGTCAACTTTTGGGATGACTCAGGCGGGATTAAGACCCAAATCACATTATGTACTCTCACTTTGCACCAGATGCACTTCATAATCAGCGTGCCGGGCTAGCTCACGCCTCCGTTAGCGCTGAAGCTAATCCCCGAGCGAGTCCTGACGCCGATGTGAGGTCTGCGAGGCAAGACATGAGCAGCGCCGCGGACCAGGGATTTGAGGTCAGGCCGAGACATGCTGTTCTTGGGCCGGTCCCGATCGTGGCGTGTCACGTCATTTCAATTTATTATTTAGTTTGGTCGGGACGGTTCACGTGTCAATGAACATACGTGACACCAGGAAACAACTTCGGACGTGTTCAAGTGGAGGAAGACGCCCACAGAGGACGGGAGCGGGACGGGAGCGGGACGGAAGCGGGGCGGAAGCGGGGCGGAAGCGGGGCGGAAGCGGGGCGGAAGCGGGGCAGAAGCGGGGCGGGGATAGGAGCCGGAAGCGAGAAGGAAGCGGGACGGGAGATGGATGGGTGCGGGATGGGGATAGGAGCCGGAAGCGAGAGGAAATCGGGACGGAAGCGAGATGGGTGCGGGACGGAAGCAAAACAGAAGCGAGACGGAAGCGGGACGGGAGCTGGATGGGTGCGGGCTGGGGATTGGTGCGGGCTGGGGATTGGAGCGAGGCGAGACGGGAGTGGGGCGGAACGGGAGCCGGACTGGTGCCCAACAGGCCAAGACTATTCTATCTCTCTGGCCCGAGATTGGGACAGAAGCGTCGGTCTTTAACGCCCACCGGCTTGTTTCCAAAGAGATGAACCTGGAATGTTCCACAGCATGGCTTTAAAGCTGGCCGTCTGTACAGAGACTAACAGGAGACGAGCCTCGGACGATGTCCCAGGACAGACATGAGGCGAGCCCGCTCACAGAAACATGTGCCATGATCAGAAACACATTTTCTGCAGAGATCTGGCAGGTGAAGACACAGGGATCACTGGACACAGGGACACTGGACACAGGGACACTGGACACAGGGACACTGGACACGTGAACACTGGACATGGGAACACTGGACACTGGGACACTGGACACAGGGACACTGGACACAGGGACACTGGACACGCGAACACTGGACACAGGGACACTGGACACAGGGACACTGGACATGGGAACACTGGACACATGAACACTGGACATGGGAACACTGGACATGGGAACACTGGACACAGGGACACTGGACATGGGAACACTGGACACAGGGACACTGGACACAGGGACACTGGACAGGCGAACACTGGACACAGGGACACTGGACACGTGAACACTGGACACAGGGACACTGGACACGTGAACACTGGACACAGGGACACTGGACACGTGAACACTGGACACGTGAACACTGGACACAGGGACACTGGACACAGGGACACTGGACACAGGGACACTGGACACAGGGACACGTGAACAGTGGACACAGGGACACTGGACACAGGGACACTGGACACGTGAACACTGGACACAGGGACACTGGACACAGGGACACTGGACACGTGAACACTGGACACAGGGACACTGAACACAGGGACACTGGACACAGGGACACGTGAACAGTGGACACAGGGACACTGGACACAGGGACACTGGACACGTGAACACTGGACACAGGGACACTGGACACAGGGACACTGGACACGTGAACACTGGACACAGGGACACTGGACACAGGGACACTGGACACGTGAACACTGGACACAGGGACACTGGACACAGGGACACTGGACAGGCGAACACTGGACACAGGGACACTGGACACGTGAACACTGGACACAGGGACACTGGACACAGGGACACTGGACACGTGAACACTGGAAACAGGGACACTGGACACAGGGACACTGGACACAGGGACACTGGACACAGGGACACTGGACATGGGAACACTGGACACATGAACACTGTACATGGGAACACTGGACACAGGGACACTGGACACGTGAACACTGGACACAGGGACACTGGACACGTGAACACTGGAAACAGGGACACTGGACACAGGGACACTGGACACAGGGACACTGGACATGGGAACACTGGACACATGAACACTGTACATGGGAACACTGGACACAGGGACTGGACACAGGGACACTGGACAGGCGAACACTGGACACAGGGACACTGGACACGTGAACACTGGACACAGGGACACTGGACACAGGGACACTGGACACGTGAACACTGGACACAGGGACACTGGACACAGGGACACTGGACACAGGGACACTGGACACGGGAACACTGGACACAGGGACTGGACACAGGGACACTGGACAGGCGAACACTGGACACAGGGACACTGGAAACAGGGACACTGGACACAGGGACACTGGACACAGGGACACTGGACACAAGGACACTGGACACGTGAACACTGGACACAGGGACACTGGACACAGGGACACTGGACACAGGGACACTGGACACGTGAACACTGGACACAGGGACACTGGACACAGGGACACTGGACACAGGGACACTGGACACGTGTTCCAGACTGAACTCTTTAGAGAATGAACCGACTCAAATCTACTAAAACCATCAATTACAAAACGTGAAATACGTTCTGTTCCGTCAGATCATAAACTGGACAGTGAAGTTTTCAGTTGCCACGACAATAGTTCTGCTCTATAAAAATACCACAGATGTTCCATAAAAACTCCAGTGAAGAAAACCTCCAATAATCGACTGTAGTAAAGAGTTCAGAGGTCACATCAGAGGTCAAACTCATGGAGAACACGACTGACACTGTAATAAACATGTGACAAATTTGACCGTTATTTATGTTTGTATTTGTATCTGTATTTTTTATTTTTATTTATTTTTTTATTTTTATTTTTTTATTATTTGCATACAAGAAAATTAAAGATTTAACTGTGAGCAGCTTTTCATTTTGTCTTTTTAATTTATTTATGTAAACTTTTTTTCTTCATCGTTTGAATAAAAACAAATAGATATATATAAAACAGAAGAAGACACACAGGGAGAACATCATGACCTAAGTCATGATGTTCTCCCCGTGTGTCATGCCCTGGACATCACAGATCATGTGTGCGGCGCGATGTCTCACCTGTTTGATGTTGTACAGGCCAAAGCGGTCACAGTTTGGGAACTTGAGCTCGGACAGGTTCTCCAGAGGTCCCCTGTGGTCCTCGGTGGTGATTTTAGAGATCTCCTCCATGACTTTGTCCAGCTCCATCTGACACGCACTCTGTTCACCACGTCAACAACAACAACAACAACAACTAAATCAACAACAACAATAATGTAATACAGTCATTTTTCTTAATTAGTTAAAGGTAAGTTTATTTGTAGAGCACAACTCGAACACAAGGGAATTCAAAGTGTTTCATGTGACCTTCATGTGACCGTCAAGTGACCGTCATGTGACCGTCATGTGACCTTCATGTCACCTTCATGTAACCATCATGTGACCGTCATGTGACCGTCATGTGACCGTCATGTGACCCTCATGTGACCGTCATGTGACCTTCATGTCACCTTCATGTAACCATCATGTGACCGTCATGTGACCGTCATGTGACCGTCATGTGACCGTCATGTGACCTTCATGTCACCTTCATGTAACCATCATGTGACCTCCATGTGACCGTCATGTGACACTCATGTGACCATCATGTGACCTTCATGTCACCTTCATGTAACCATCATGTGACCTCCATGTGACCGTCATGTGACACTCATGTGACCATCATGTGACCTCCATGTGACCGTCATGTGACCTCCATGTGACCGTCATGTGACCTTCATGTGACCGTCATGTGACACTCATGTGACCATCATGTGACCTCCATGTGACCTTCATGTCACCTTCATGTAACCATCATGTGACCTTCATGTGACCGTCATGTGACACTCATGTGACCTTCATGTGACCGTCATGTGACACTCATGTGACCATCATGTGACCTCCATGTGACCGTCATGTGACACTCATGTGACCTTCATGTGACCGTCATGTGACACTCATGTGACCATCATGTGACCTCCATGTGACCGTCATGTGACCTTCATGTCACCTTCATGTAACCATCATGTGACCTCCATGTGACCGTCATGTGACACTCATGTGACTTTCATGTGACCTTCATGTGACCCTCATGTGACCATCATGTGAGCTCCATGTAACCTCCATGTGACCTCCATGTGACCGTCATGTGACACTCATGTGACCTTCATGTGACCTTCATGTGACCCTCATGTGACCATCATGTGACCCTCATGTGACCATCATGTGACCTCCATGTGACCTTCATGTGACCCTCATGTGACCATCATGTGACCATCATGTGACCTCCATGTAACCTCCATGTGACCTCCATGTGACCTCCATGTGACCGTCATGTGACCTTCATGTGACCTCCATGTGACCGTCATGTGACCTTCATGTGACCTCCATGTGACCATCATGTGACCATCATGTGACCTCCATGTAACCTCCATGTGACCTCCATGTGACCGTCATGTGACACTCATGTGACCTTCATGTGACCTTCATGTGACCCTCATGTGACAATCATGTGACCTCCATGTAACCTCCATGTGACCTCCATGTGACCGTCATGTGACCTTCATGTGACCTCCATGTGACCATCATGTGACCTTCATGTGACCTCCATGTGACCGTCATGTGACCTTCATGTGACCTCCATGTGACCGTCATGTGACCTTCATGTGACCTCCATGTGAGGGTTGAAACTAATAGACTCAAAATGTCTCCACGTTCCATTTGACTTCCATATTTGAACTAAAGTAATAATACAGTTACACCACGGACCACCCGATGATCGTCATGGCAACAGCTGACTGACGAGCGCCCGATGATCGCCATGGCAACGGCTGACTGACGAGCGCCCGATGATCGGCATGGCAACGGCTGACTGACGAGCGCCCGATGATCGCCATGGCAACGGCTGACTGACGAGCGCCCGATGATCGGCATGGCAACGGCTGACTGACGAGCGCTCGATGATCGGCATGGCAACGGCTGACTGACGAGCGCCCGATGATCGGCATGGCAACGGCTGACTGACGAGCGCCCGATGATCGGCACGGCAACGGCTGACTGACGAGCGCCAGAGGATCGCCACGGCAACGGCTGACTGACGAGCGCCCGATGATCGCCACGGCAACGGCTGACTGACGAGCGCCCGATGATCGCCACGGCAACGGCTGACTGACGAGCGCCCGATGATCGCCACGGCAACGGCTGACTGACGAGCGCTCGATGATCGCCAAGGCGATGATCGCCAAGGCAACGGCTGACTGACGAGCGTGGAGAATCGAGACCACGGCTGGCGGTCCGTACGTGTGAATTCCCGGGGAGGATTTAAAACAACCGTCCACCTTCAGAACGCAACAGTCGACCTCGAGCCCGCGAACCAGAGTGTCGCCGGTTCGATTCCCGCCCCACCGTCCACTCCGGTGACGGTGACGCGTCCGGGTCTGACAGAACTCGAGCGGTTCAAAGTTGTGTTCATAATGGCGTTTGACAGATGTTGTGGGGTTGGTGACCTCGGGTGACCACCCACACGCCGGCCGCTCCTCTGCAGCTGCATTCTCCCGGACCCCGCCCCCCCGACGCCCATCTGCATAAAGGACCACCAAGGACCGCCAACGCCTCGCTCATTAGCACAGGCCGCGCACGGAAAGAACATTCGGCGCAAACACGTCAACAACCGTTACGATGACCCCGAAGAGCGAGGGCCCGGTCCACGTTTGTGAAAGAAATGTCCAAACTTATGACCTAAATGTTCCTCCGTCACACGTCGTTCAGGGGCCACAGGCGTTCGGGGGCCACAGGCGTTCGGGGGCCACAGGCGTTCGGGGGCCACAGACTTGTCATGTTCGTCTTATATCGTATAAGTCATCAAACTGTCACTTCTTTGGGGTCGAATAACGGCGCCGCTTTTCTGAGGCTTGTGTGAAAAGACGTGGAACTTCCCGTATATTACCATATTTTCCGGAGTATAAGTCGCACCAGCCAAAAAATGCTTAATAGAGAAGAAAAAAAAACATATATAAGTCGCACTGGAGTATGAAATGCGGCTGCAAGTGTGAAAATAAGAAATAACATCACATATAAGTCACTCTGGAGTACAAGTATAAGTATATAAGTATTAATATAAGTATGAGTATAAGTACCCCGGCCAAAACTATGAAAAAATACGACTGCGACTTATAGTCCGGAAAATACGGTAATAAATGTTCTGTATTTCATGTTGTTATTGGCTCTCGTACCTTTGTTCATGCATCTTTCAGTCAGGCGTTCTCTTGTCGGGATTTGTGTTAGTACTCCATCTGCTGGCAGCAGAGGGTATTACCATGGGGGAATGAACCAAAGCTAGCTTGCCCCGCCCGACATGCTAATGTGATGAAACTGAGTGTTTTTGTGAGGCTCAGAGGAGGAGCAGAGGAGCCCGTAAACAGGACTCACGAAACAAACAAAGTTGTTTTTTTATTTTGAAGTAGAAAACTGAATCTTTCTGCTGCTTTATTTTGAAATGGCGTTGTGTTTAAGTTTTAGAAGTCTTAAGTGAAACATGTCAAAATAAGAGCGTGTTGAAATCGGGAAACACTTATAATAACGTGCTTCCTTAAAGATATGACGTACTGTGGACTTTACTGTACACAATGGCCTCACGGTGCCTTGCTCATTAACAGTGGCGTGAAGGTGCGACTCCCGGAATGCGCTGGTCTTTGTGGTGCACAAAGGCGAGGGCAGGAGGTGGTGTTATGGCATTCCTCTGCTTCATTGGACAGAACAGGGTCCTTTATGTCGGGGCCCAGGGGGCGGAGCCAGAGGAGTTCAGACCAGGACATGACCTTTGCTCCACATATACACACATGCAGTATATATACATATACATACATACAGTATATATACATACATACAGTATATGTACATACATACAATATATATATATATTATATATATGTATATACAATGTATACATACATACAATATATATACATATACATACATACAATATATATATACATACATACAGTATATATACATACATACAATATATATATATATATATATATATATATATATATATATATATACATATACATACATATATACAGTATATATACTGGTTCACCCTTAGGGTGAACCAGTTTTTGTCTTAAAGTGTTTCCTGGTTTAAAATAAACAGGGACTTCGTGTTGTCTAAAAATTCTCTGCAGTTTTTCCGACAGGCCAGACACATAAGGGATAGAAACACCCTTCCTTCTCTGTTCAGTTTCCCTTTTGTCCTGCTTCTTGGTTCTCTTCACTCTGTTGAGAGCCCAAGCGGGGTAACCACAGGCTGAGAGGGCATTTCGGACATGTTTGTCCTCTTTCTTCTTGCCCTCTGAGCTGGTGGGCACACCTTGAGCTCTGTGTTGTAAGGTTCTGATCACCACATATCAGGTTTACAAGAGAAGACGCTAAGGAGAATCGCTTGGCCTTTCTTGATTGTTCCACGATCAGAGGAGGGGACGGGAAACTCCAAATAGAAGTATATAGGAAACCTACACACACGGACCAGTATCTGCTCTTTGGTTCCAACCACCCACTACAGCACAAGCTGGGTGTGATCAGAACCTTACAACACAGAGCTCAAGGTGTGCCCACCAGCTCAGAGGGCAAGAAGAAAGAGGAAAAACATGTCCGAAATGCCCTCTCAGCCTGTGGTTACCCCGCTTGGGCTCTCAACAGAGTGAAGAGAACCAAGAAGCAGGTCAAAAGGGAAACTGAACAGAGAAAGAAGGGTGTTTCTATCCCTTATGTGTCTGGCCTGTCGGAAAAACTGCAGAGAATTTTTAGACAACACGAAGTCCCTGTTTATTTTAAACCAGGAAACACTTTAAGACAAAAACTGGTTCACCCTAAGGACAAGTTGCCGACTCAAAAACAGAGCAATGTAGTTTATTCGATCCAATGCAGTGAAGAAAGCTGTAAAGAACGTTACATAGGTGAGACAAAACAGCCTCTACACAAGAGGCTTTATCAGCACAGAAGAAATACAAGTTCAGGACCACAGAGCGCCGTGCATCTCCACCTTGAAGCCTCTAATCACTCGTTTGAAGACGGTGAGGTGAAGGTTTTAAGCAGGAGAAAAGATGGTTTGAAAGAGGAGTCAAGGAAGCTCTTTTTGTTAAAAAAGAAAGACCTTCTTTAAACAGAAATGGAGGGCTAAGGTTTAATCTTCCTGTTATTTATAATGGGTTACTGAACCCCTGGAAAGATAGAGGACCAGGTCATTTAGATGCTAATCAGGTACTCAGGGTGGTTGACAAAGACAAAGAGGATTCTAATAGCCCATTAAGATTCTGAATAGGCTCGGTAGATACAAGGGGGGAGTTTCTGTTGAAACAAACAACTCTTTCTACTTCAGGAAGGCTCCTCCCAATGGGCGGGTCTTACCACAGAACAGTATTAATATCGGAGTTCTCGATCTAAATTCTTTTATTGACAATGACTCTTGGATGAGAGTCGAAACGTCTATTTTTTCAAACTGAGTCCAGATGACTACAACTGAAGCTTTTTCTACTATGGAACACGCCTGGACGAATGAGGGATTACACCGACATATATATATATATATATATATATATATATATATATATATATATATATATATATATATATATATATATATATATATATATATATATATATATATACATACATACATACATACATACAGTATATATACATATATACAGTATATATACACACATGCAGTATATATACATACATACAGTATATATATATACATATACATACATACAGTATATATACATACATACAATATATATACATATACATACATACAGTACGTATATATATATATATATATATATATATATATATATATATATATATATATATATATATATATATATATATATATATATATATATATATATATATATATATATACAGTATATATATATACATACATACAGTATATATACACACATACAGTATATACACATTACATACATACATACATATACATACATACAGTATATATACATACATATACATACATACAGTATATATTCACACATACAGTATACATACATACATACATACATACATACATATATATATATATATATATATATATATATATATATATATATATATATATATATATATATATATATATATATATATATATATATATACATACAGTATATATACATACATACTGTATATCCCTTGCATCGCCTTCTCGTTCTCGTCCCCCTCGCGTCCCCCTCGCGTCCCCCTCACGTGTCCCTCAGAAGGGAGAACAGAATGTTTCCCCCCCGGAGTGTTTCGTAAGTGACACATTGTGACATAATCAGTCCGCGGTGTGCTGTCTGCGTCCAACTGCAAAACATCTGATCAATCGCGGGGTAAAGAGCTCCGGAAAAGCTGTTACCACAGATCTACCACAGATCTACCCCAGATCCACCCCAGATCTACCACAGATCCACCCCAGATCCACCCCAGATCTACCCCAGATCGACCCCAGATCTACCACAGATCTACCCCAGATCCACCCCAAATCTACCCCAGATCTACCACAGATCTATCCCAGATTTACCCCAGATCCACCCCAGATCCACCCCAGATCTACCACAGATCCACCCCAGATCCACCCCAGATCTACCCCAGATCCACCCCAGATCTACCACAGATCTACCCCAGATCCACCCCAAATCTACCCCAGATCTACCACAGATCTATCCCAGATTTACCCCAGATCCCTCCCAGATTTACCACAGATCTACCCCAGATCTACCCCAGATCTACCCCAGATCTACCCAGATCTACCCCAGATCCACCCCAGATCTACCCCAGATCCACCCCAGCTCTACCACAGATCTACCCAGATATACCCCAGATCCAGCCCAGATCTACCCCAGATCTACCCTAGATATACCCCAGATATCCCCAGATCTACCCCAGATCTACCCAGATCTACCCCAGATCTACCCCAGATCTACCCCAGATCTACCCCAGGGGTACCCCAGATCTACCCAGATCTACCCCAGATCTACCCCAGATCTACCCCAGATCTACCCAGATCTACCCCAGATCCACCCCAGGTCTACCCCAGATCTACCCAGATCTACCACAGATCTACCCCAGATCCACCCCAGATCTACCCCAGGTCTACCCCAGATCCACCAGGGTCATGGTCACGGCTCGGGGGGCGAGAGTGTGGAGTTCAGACCAGGACGTGAACTTACGGTGAAAAAACGGTTTCATCTGGACAGACGTTTTCCAGAAGGACGCCGAGGTAAAAACGTGACGCTGGAAGACGGTTCAAGACAAGCGACGGAAGAAGAATAAATAAAAACGTCCTTTGAACAGGAACGCTCTGAGATCCCACCTCCCCTCAGTCTACAACCGCTTCATGAGACCTTATCAGATATAAACGCTGCCTCTCAAAACCAGCCCATCAGATTGAAACTGACTTTGATCTTGATTTAAAACCTTTGAAACTTCTGACAACGACGGGCCCCCGCTGGACGAATGGGCCCCTGCTGGACGAATGGGCCCTTGCTGGACAAATGGGCCCTTGCTGGACGAATGGGAGATCACACTGACAGCTTAACCAGAAACACCGAAACACCAGAAGTGTCAGAGGTGAAAGTGGGCGGAGTCAGGCCTTGACTTGACGACAAAGGTCAAATGTGTGTGTTTGTCTCACCAGCGGGACCCTGGGAGCCCGGTTCTCGTCCTGGGGGCAGGTCTTCATCCTGGTCTTGATGTCCTTTAGGTGCTGCTTCAGAGCCGCCTCCTGCCACGCCCGGGGGTCCGGGGGCGGCCTCCGGATCAGGGGCGGAGTCTCTGTGCTCTGGACCTCTGGAAAACAAAGGAGGTTTTTCTTTTCTTTTCGTTTGAGCGTTTAGTGGATTTATTCATTTGAAACGGGGGGAGGGGTTTACGGAGGGACATCGACCGCACCCACAGAGACTCCTTCTCCTCCAGGAAGTGGTCAGTCTCTGTCCAGTTTATATCAGCAAGATTTATGTGCAGTAGATCAGTTTTCTACGACAACGAAAGGAAATAACAAAAACAGACCAGCAGAGGGCAGAGTGACCACAACAGTTTAGTCACCGAGACGACTGAGGGGGACGTGAGGGGGACGTTTTATGTTTGTCCAACGTCTGGATGGAAATGAAATGAACAGAAAAATGTCGCACCTTTTTCATAGTTCTGGCCAAGATGCGACTTATACTTATATTTATACTTATATTCTTATACTACATTGCCACTTATATGCGTTTTTTATTTCTCTATTATGCATTTTTTGGCTGGTGCGACTTATAGTCCGGAAAATACGGTACTCAACACATCAGTCTGTAATAAGTTTCAGAAAGTACAGTCTGGTTTTTACCTTTAGTCGTCTGTACTTTGCCACAGACTCTGACTCACGATCGTTCTGCTCTAAAATGGATCCGTTTAATAATTACAAGACAAGACGGGACGAAACGCAAACGCGGCTCGTTTTTATGCCTCCGACGCTTCGCCTGGGCCGAGATTGTCCCGGAGGCTTCCTGTTCCTCGCTGATCCCATGATGCACCGGGGCCGCGCATAAAGCTTAACGTGTCGTGCGGTTTCTTCGGATTAAATTACACGTGTCGTTAGAGCCGTGCCCGAGGAGGAGGCGGGAAAAGTGTGAATAACGAGTTAATGAAAGCGCAGAGGCGAGCGAGGGGTGCAGAGGAAGAATGCTGCTGAGTCAGGAGGGAGCAGCCAGGAGCGAGGGATGCAGAGGAAGAACGCTGCTGAGTCGGGGAGGGAGGAGCCAGGAGCGAGGGATGCAGAGGAGGAACGCTGCTGGGTCAGGATGGAACAGCCAGGAGGGAGCGGTGCAGAGGATGAACGCTGCTGAGTCAGGAGGGAACAGCCAGGAGCGAGCGGTGCAGAGGAAGAACGCTGCTGAGTCAGGAGGGAACAGACAGGAGCGAGGGGTGCAGAGGAAGAACGCTGCTGAGTCAGGAAGGAACAGACAGGAGCGAGGGGTGCAGAGGAAGAACGCTGCTGAGTCAGGAGGGAACAGCCATGAGCGAGGGGTGCAGAGGAAGAACGCTGCTGAGTCAGGAGGGAACAGCCATGAGCGAGGGGTGCAGAGGAAGATTGCTGCTGAGTCAGGAGGGAACAGCCAGGAGCAAGGGGTGCAGAGGAAGAACGCTGCTGAGTCAGGAGGGAACAGCCATGAGCGAGGGGTGCAGAGGAAGAATGCTGCTGAGTCAGGAGGGAACAGCCAGGAGCGAGCGGTGCAGAGGAAGAACGCTGCTGAGTCAGGAGGGAACAGCCAGGAGCGAGGGGTGCAGAGGAAGAACGCTGCTGAGTCAGGAAGGAACAGACAGGAGCGAGGGGTGCAGAGGAAGAACGCTGCTGAGTCAGGAGGGAACAGCCATGAGCGAGGGGTGCAGAGGAAGATTGCTGCTGAGTCAGGAGGGAACAGCCAGGAGCGAGCGGTGCAGAGGAAGGTTGCTGCTGAGTCAGGAGGGAACAGCCAGGAGGGAGCGGTGCAGAGGATGAACGCTGCTGAGTCAGGAGGGAACAGCCAGGAGCGAGCGGTGCAGAGGAAGAACGCTGCTGAGTCAGGAGGGAACAGCCAGGAGCGAGGGGTGCAGAGGAAGAACGCTGCTGAGTCAGGAAGGAACAGCCAGGAGGGAGCGGTGCAGAGGATGAACGCTGCTGAGTCAGGAGGGAACAGCCAGGAGGGAGCGGTGCAGAGGATGAACGCTGCTGAGTCAGGAGGGAACAGCCAGGAGCGAGCGGTGCAGAGGATGAACGCTGCTGAGTCAGGAGGGAACAGCCAGGAGCGAGGGGTGCAGAGGAAGAACGCTGCTGAGTCAGGAGGGAACAGCCATGAGCGAGGGGTGCAGAGGAAGAATGCTGCTGAGTCAGGAGGGAACAGCCAGGGGTGCAGAGGAGGGAGAAGGTCTGCGTACACTTGTTTTCATAGGTTTGTCCCCTCAGGAGCTCGAAACACCTGATGATGTCATAAGGTGGTCATCTCCATTGTTGGGAAGTTCTCTTGAGTCACGTCTTCATCTCCTGAAGGACTCGAGTCTCAGACGAGTCTCACCAACAATCCAATCGTTACAAATTAAGAGGCAATAATTCTCTCTGGTGGGAATTACCGTAATTTCCGGACTATAAGTTGCACCTTTTTTCATAGTTTTAGCCGGGGTGCGACTTATACTCCAGAGCGACTTGTATGTGATATTTTTTTGTTATTTTCACTCTGACGACCACAAGAGGGCGCTCTAGGCTCTAAGCGATGCAGAAGAAGAATCTGCACTTCCTCTTCCTCTGGAGTTTGTGGAGTTGTTTAGAAGTGACACAGAGGAAGAAGAATTCAATGGATTTAGTGATTTGGGGTAAAACTGATGCTTTGCTAAACTTGTTAGCATGTTAGCATGTTAGCATGTTCTTTATGCTATAGTTATCTGAATAACTGTTCATATGTTACGTTAACATACCAGACACTTACCACAGTTCTGTCTGTGCCTCATGTAGCTGAAGGTGTTAGCGTTAGCATACGTACACCGCGTCATTTAGCTGAAGGTGTTAGCGTTAGCATGTTAGCGTTAGCATACCAGAACTCATCGACCGAACACGACTCACCGTTGGTCGCGTCCGGCGCCTCGACCTTCTGCCCGCAGCGGCCCAGGCCCAGCAGCAGGTCCTGGAGCGGGAAGGGGGCCCCGGGCGTGGGGTGACAGCGCAGGCCCGTGGAGCACCTGGGGGAGTAGACCCCGCAGAACTCGCCCTCCGTCCGGGCGCACACGGGGCAGCACCCGCACCCCGGCTCCCGCACGATCTCGCCGCAGAACCCGGACACCTTGGGGCACAGGGCCAGCAGTTCGGCCGTGCAGCTGGGGCAGCGGAAGACCAGGTCCCCCAGGGGCCGGGCGGGCCACGGGCACAGGAGCAGCAGGCAGCAGAGGCGCAGGAGCATGGTGCCGGCGGCGGCGCTGGACATTTGGAGGAAAGTGGGAACGACCCCGAGATAAGAGAGCGAACCGAGCGAAAGTCCATCCTGTGGGTAAACAACAGATAGTGCAGACGGCGTCCTATCTGCGTTTGTTTGGGTGAGAGGTCGAGAGACATTGTGGGGCGAAATCGTTTACGGTCGTGATACGCCGGAACTTCAGAGGGAGGGGCTTCAGAGGGAGGGGCTTCAGAGGGAGGGGCTTCAGAGGGAGGGGCCTCAGACGTCTGTGGGCGAGAGAACTTGACTGAAAACACACGATGTCAATCATAAAGGTCAAATTATGTCAACAAATGTGTCATATCAACTGTGTGCATGGACCAAACATCAGGGGGACAAAGGGGGCATGTCCCCCCGCTCCTCTGACAGTGTCCCCGCCCCCTGATCCTCCCCCTGACACTGTCCCCGCCCCCTGATCCTCCCTCTGACAGCGTCCCCGCCCCCTGATCCTCCCTCTGACAGTGTCCCCGCCCCCTGATCCTCCCCCTGACACTGTCCCCGCCCCCTGATCCTCCCTCTGACAGCGTTCACGCCCCCTGATCCTCCCTCTGATAGTGTCCCCGCCCCCTGATCATCCCTCTGACAGTGTCCCCGCCCCCTGATCCTCCCCCTGACACTGTCCCCACCCCCTGATCCTCCCTCTGATAGTGTCCCCGCCCCCTGATCCTCCCTCTGACACTGTCCCCGCCCCCTGATCCTCCCTCTGACAGTGTCCCCGCCCCCTGATACTCACTCTCACAGTGTCCCCGCCCCCTGATTCTCCCTCTGACACTGTCGCCGCCCCCTGATCCTCCCTCTCACTGTGTCTCCGCCCCCTGATTCTCCCTCTGACACTGTCGCCGCCCCCTGATCCTCCCTCTCACTGTGTCTCCGCCCCCTGATCCTCCCTCTGACAGCGTCCACGCCCCCTGATCCTCCCTCTGATAATGTCCCCGCCCCCTGATCCTCCCTCTCACAGTGTCCCCGCCCCCTGATCCTCCCTCTCACTGTGTCTCCGCCCCCTGATCCTCCCTCTGATAGTGTCCCCGCCCCCTGATCCTCCCTCTCACAGTGTCCACGCCCCCTGATCCTCCCTCTGATAGTGTCCCCGCCCCCTGATCTTCCCTCTGACAGCGTCCACGCCCCCTGATCCTCCCTCTGATAATGTCCCCGCCCCCTGATCCTCCCTCTCACAGTGTCCCCGCCCCCTGATCCTCCCTCTCACAGTGTCCACGCCCCCTGATCCTCCCTCTCACAGTGTCCCCGCCCCCTGATCCTCCCTCTCACTGTGTCCCCGCCCCCTGATCCTCCCTCTCACAGTGTCCCCGCCCCCTGATCCTCCCTCTCACTGTGTCTCCGCCCCCTGATCCTCCCTCTGACTCGCAGTAAGTCATTTTCAAGCGCACGTCTAAGTTTGAAGCACAAGTCGCTTTAAAGACGACGCAGCAAAAATAAGTCCAAATGTTGGCGCGGGGTCCGGTTTGTGTCCTCCACGTGCTCTGGGTCCGGTCTGTCTCAGAACTCTCTTTTCTTCATACAAATGGCACGAAAAGTCTGATTTTTGCAGCAGGTGCTTGAACTCCACCGTGAGGTCAGGACAATATAGGACTCATTGGAGCAGGTTTACGTGCAATGTGTGGAAAAAACATTAAGGAACAGATCATTTGAAGTTCACGTTTCACATATAAATCGCAGGATTAATTTGATGAAATGCAGTGAAATCCAAAGCTGGAAGTCTAATATTTTCCATGAGATCAAACTGAGGCCAGAGCAGAAGTTTCACGTGCAGCGTTTTGTCTTAATCACTTTGGAAAGTGTTAAGACGAAAACAGAGGATTCTCCATCATTTCTTTGGCTCGCTCCTGGTTCCTCTCTGCAAATAGTGTTTAGTCCTGTTTGGACCTGGTTTAGTTCTGGTGTAGTCCTGATTTAGTCCTGGTTTGGACCTGGTTTAGTCCTGGTTAAGACCTGGTTTAGTCCTGGTTTAGACCTGGTTTAGACCTGGTTTAGCCCTGGTTTAGACCTGGTTTGGTCCTGGTTTAGACCTGGTTTAGTCCTGGTTCAGACCTGTTTTAGTCCTGGTTTAGACTTGGTTTAGTCCTGGTTAAGACCTGGTTTAGTCCTAGTTTAGACCTGGTTTAGTCCTGGTTTAGACCTGGTTTAGTCCTGGTTTAGTCCTGGTTTAGACCTGGTTTAGTCCTGGTTTAGTCCTGGTTTCAACCTGGTTTAACCCTGGTTTAGACCTGGTTTAGTCCTGGTTTAGTCCTAGTTTAATCCTGGTTTAGACCTGGTTTAGTCCTGGTTTAGTCCTGGTTTAGTCCTAGTTTAGACCTGGTTTAGTCCTGGTTTAGACCTGGTTTAGTCCTGGTTTAGTCCTGGTTTAGACCTGGTTTAGTCCTGGTTTAGACCTGGTTTAGACCTGGTTTAGACCTGGTTTAGTCCTGGTTTAGTCCTGGTTTAGACCTGGTTTAGTCCTGGTTTGGACCTGGTTTAGTCCTGGTTTAGTCCTGGTTTAGTCCTGGTTTAGACCTGGTTTAGACCTGGTTTAGTCCTGGTTTAGACCTGGTTTAGTCCTGGTTTAGACCTGGTTTAGACCTGGTTTAGTCCTGGTTTAGACCTGGTTTAGACCTGGTTTAGACCTGGTTTAGTCCTGGTTTAGACCTGGTTTAGTCCTGGTTTAGACCTGGTTTAGACCTGGTTTAGTCCTGGTTTAGACCAGGTTTAGACCTGGTTTAGTCCTGGTTTAGTCCTGGTTTTGTCCTGGTTTAGACCAGGTTTAGACCTGGTTTAGTCCTGGTTAGTCCTGGTTTAGTCCTGGTTTCGACCTGGTTTAGTCCTGGTTTAGTCCTGGTTTAGTCCTGGTTTCGACCTGGTTTAGTCCTGGTTTAGTCCTGGTTTAGACCTGGTTTAGTCCCGGTTCAGTCCCGGTTTAGACCTGGTTTAGTCTTGGTTTAGTCCTGGTTTAGTCCTGGTTTAGTCTTGGTTTAGTCCTGGTTTAGTCCTGGTTTAGACTTGGTTTAGTCCGGGTTTAGACCTGGTTTAGTCTTGGTTTAGTCCTGGTTTAGTCCTGGTTTAGTCCTGGTTTAGTCCTGGTTTAGTCCTGGTTTATATCTGGTTTGGACCTGGTTTAGACCTGGTTTAGTCCTGGTTTAGACCTGGTTTAGACCTGGTTTAGTCCTAGTTTAGTCCTGGTTTAGTCCTGGTTTGGACCTGGTTTAGACCTGGTTTAGACCTGGTTTAGTCCTAGTTTAGTCCTGGTTAAGTCCGGGTTTAGACCTGGTTTAGTCCTGGTTTAGTATTGGTTTAGACTTGGTTAAGTCCTGGTTTAGACCTGGTTTAGACCAAGTTTAGTCCTAGTTAAGTCCTGGTTTAGTCCTGGTTTAGTCCTGGTTTAGACCTGGTTTAGTCCTGGTTTAGTCCTGGTTTAGACTTGGTTTAGTCCTGGTTTAGACCTGGTTTAGACCTGGTTTAGTCCTGGTTTAGTCCTGGTTTAGACCTGGTTTAACCCTGGTTTGGACCTGGTTTAGTCCTGGTTTGGACCTGGTTTAGTCATGGTTTAGTCCTGGTTTAGACCTGGTTTAGTCCTGGTTTAATCCTGGTTTAGACCTTGTGTAGTCCTGGTTTAGACCTGGTTTAGTCCTGGTTTGGACCTGGTTTAGTCCTGGTTTAGTCCTGGTTTAGACTTGGTTTAGTCCTGGTTTAGACCTGGTTTAGTCCTGGTTTAGTCCTGGTTTAGATTTGGTTTAGTCCTGGTTTAGACCTGGTTTAACCCTGGTTTAGACCTGGTTTAGTCCTGGTTTGGACCTGGTTTAGTCCTGGTTTAGTCCTGGTTTGGATCTGGTTCAGTCCTGGTTTAATCCTGGTTTAGACCTGGTTTAGTCCTGGTTTAGACCTGGTTTAGACCTGGTTTAGACCTGGTTTAGTCCTGGTTTAGACCTGGTTTAGACCTGGTTTACTCTTGGTTTAGTCCTGGTTTAGTCTTGGTTTATTCCTGGTTTAGTCCTGGTTTAGACCTGGTTTAGTCCTGGTTTAGTCCTGGTTTAATCCTGGTTTAGTGCTGGTTTAGACCTGGTTTAGACCTGGTTTAGACCTGGTTTAGTCCTGGTTTAGACCTTGTTTAGTCCTGGTTTGGACCTGGTTTAGACCTGGTTTAGTCCTGGTTTAGACCTGGTTTAGACCTGGTTTAGTCCTGGTTTAGTCCTAGTTTAGTCCTGGTTTAGTCCTGGTTTAGACCTGGTTTAGTCCTGGTTTAGTCCTGGTTTAGACTTGGTTTAGTCCTGGTTTAGACCTGGTTTAGTCCTGGTTTAGTCCTGGTTTAGACCTGGTTTAGTCCTGGTTTAGTCCTGGTTTAGTCCTGGTTTAGACCTGGTTTAGTCCTGGTTTAGTCCTGGTTTAGACCTGGTTTAGTCCTGGTTTAGACCTGGTTTAGTCCTGGTTTAGTCCTGGTTTAGTCCTGGTTTAGACCTGGTTTAGTCCTGGTTTAGTCCTGGTTTAGACCTGGTTTAGTCCTGGTTCAACCCTGGTTTAGACCTGGTTTAGTCGTGGTTTGGACCTGGTTTAGTCCTGGTTTGGACCTGGTTTAGACCTGGTTTAGTCCTGGTTCTGTCCTGGTTTAGACCTGGTTTAGTCTTGGTTTAGTCCCGGTTCAGTCCCGGTTTAGACCTGGTTTAGTCTTGGTTTAGTCCTGGTTTAGTCCTGGTTTAGTCTTGGTTTAGTCCTGGTTTAGACCTGGTTTAGTATTGGTTTAGACTTGGTTAAGTCCTGGTTTAGACCTGGTTCAGACCAAGTTTAGTCCTAGTTTAGTCCTGGTTTAATCCTGGTTTAGACCTGGTTTAGTCCTGGTTTAGTCCTGGATTAGACCTGGTTTAGTCCTGGTTTAGACCTGGTTTAGTCCTGGTTTAGTCCTGGATTAGACTTGGTTTAGTCCTGGTTTAGACCTGGTTTAGTCCTGGTTAAGTCCTGGTTTAGTCCTGGTTTAGTCCTGGTTTAGACCTGGTTTAGTCCTGGTTTAGTCCTGGATTAGACTTGGTTTAGTCCTGGTTTAGACCTGGTTTAGTCCTGGTTTAGTTCTGGTTTAGACCTGGTTTAACCCTGGTTTAGACCTGGTTTAGTCCTGGTTTAGTCCTGGTTTAGGCCTGGATTAGTCCTGGTTTAGACCTGGTTTAGTCCTGGTTTAGTCCTGGTTTAGTCCTGGTTTAGACCTGGTTTAGACCTGGTTTAGTCCTGGTTTAGACCTGGTTTAGACCTGGTTTAGACCTGGTTTAGACCTGGTTCTGTCCTGGTTTAGACCTGGTTTAGTCCTGGTTTAGACCAGGTTTAGACCTGGTTTAGTCCTGGTTTAGTCCTGGTTTTGTCCTGGTTTAGACCAGGTTTAGACCTGGTTTAGTCCTGGTTTAGTCCTGGTTTAGTCCTGGTTTAGTCCTGGTTTAGTCCTCATTTCGACCTGGTTTAGTCCTGGTTTAGTCCTGGTTTAGACCTGGTTTAGTCCCGGTTCAGTCCCGGTTTAGACCTGGTTTAGTCTTGGTTTAGTCCTGGTTTAGTCCTGGTTTAGTCTTGGTTTAGTCCTGGTTTAGTCCTGGTTTAGACTTGGTTTAGTCCGGGTTTAGACCTGGTTTAGTTCTTGTTTAGTCCTGGTTTAGTCCTGGTTTAGATCTGGTTTGGACCTGGTTTAGACCTGGTTTAGTCCTGGTTTAGACCTGGTTTAGACCTGGTTTAGTCCTGGTTTAGTCCTGGTTTAGTCCTGGTTTAGTGCTGGTTTAGACCTGGTTTAGACCTGGTTTAGACCTGGTTTAGTCCTGGTTTAGACCTTGTTTAGTCCTGGTTTGGACCTGGTTTAGACCTGGTTTAGTCCTAGTTTAGTCCTGGTTTAGTCCTGGTTTAGTCCTGGTTTAGACCTGGTTTAGTCCTGGTTTAGTCCTGGATTAGACTTGGTTTAGTCCTGGTTTAGACCTGGTTTAGTCCAGGTTTAGTCCTGGTTTAGACCTGGTTTAACCCTGGTTTAGACCTGGTTTAGTCCTGGTTTAGTCCTGGTTTAGTCCTGGTTTAGTCCTGGTTTAGACCTGGTTTAGTCCTGGTTTAGTCCTGGATTAGACTTGGTTTAGTCCTGGTTTAGACCTGGTTTAGTCCTGGTTTAGTCCTGGTTTAGACCTGGTTTAACCCTGGTTTAGTCCTGGTTTAGTCCTGGTTTAGTCCTGGTTTAGACCTGGTTTGTCCTGGTTTAGACCTGGTTTAGACCTGGTTTAGACCTGGTTTAGACCTGGTTTAGTCCTGGTTTAGTCCTGGTTTTGTCCTGGTTTAGACCTGGTTTAGTCCTGGTTTAGTCCTGGTTTAGGCCTGGATTAGTCCTGGTTTAGACCTGGTTTAGTCCTGGTTTAGTCCTGGTTTAGTCCTGGTTTAGACCTGGTTTAGACCTGGTTTAGTCCTGGTTTAGACCTGGTTTAGACCTGGTTTAGACCTGGTTTAGTGCTGGTTTAGACCTGGTTTAGTCCTGGTTTAGACCTGGTTTAATCCCGGTTTAGTCCTGGTTCTGTCCTGGTTTAGACCAGGTTTAGACTTGGTTTAGTCCTGGTTTAGTCCTGGTTTAGACCTGGTTTAGTCCTGGTTTAGTCCTGGTTTAGTCCTCATTTCGACCTGGTTTAGTCCTGGTTTAGTCCTGGTTTAGACCTGGTTTAGTCCCGGTTCAGTCCCGGTTTAGACCTGGTTTAGTCTTGGTTTAGTCCTGGTTTAGTCCTGGTTTAGTCTTGGTTTAGTCCTGGTTTAGTCCTGGTTTAGACTTGGTTTAGTCCGGGTTTAGACCTGGTTTAGTTCTTGTTTAGTCCTGGTTTAGTCCTGGTTTAGATCTGGTTTGGACCTGGTTTAGACCTGGTTTAGTCCTGGTTTAGACCTGGTTTAGACCTGGTTTAGTCCTAGTTTAGTCCTGGTTTAGACCTGGTTTAGTCCTGGTTTAGTCCTGGTTTAGTCCTGGTTTAGTGCTGGTTTAGACCTGGTTTAGACCTGGTTTAGACCTGGTTTAGTCCTGGTTTAGACCTTGTTTAGTCCTGGTTTGGACCTGGTTTAGACCTGGTTTAGTCCTAGTTTAGTCCTGGTTTAGTCCTGGTTTAGACCTGGTTTAGTCCTGGTTTAGTCCTGGTTTAAACTTGGTTTAGTCCTGGTTTAGACCTGGTTTAGTCCTGGTTTAGTCCTGGTTTAGACCTGGTTTAGTCCTGGTTTAGTCCTGGTTTAGTCCTGGTTTAGACCTGGTTTAGTCCTGGTTTAGTCCTTGTTTAGACCTGGAATAGTCCTGGTTTAGACCTGGTTTAGTCCTAGTTTAGTCCTGGTTTTGTCCTGGTTTAGACCAGGTTTAGACCTGGTTTAGTCCTGGTTTAGTCCTGGTTTAGTCCTGGTTTAGACCTGGTTTAGTCCTGGTTTAGTCCTGGTTTAGTCCTCGTTTCGACCTGGTTTAGTCCTGGTTTAGTCCTGGTTTAGACCTGGTTTAGTCCCGGTTCAGTCCCGGTTTAGACCTGGTTTAGTCTTGGTTTAGTCCTGGTTTAGTCCTGGTTTAGTCTTGGTTTAGTCCTGGTTTAGTCCTGGTTTAGACTTGGTTTAGTCCGGGTTTAGACCTGGTTTAGTCCTGGTTTAGTCCTGGTTTAGTCCTGGTTTAGATCTGGTTTGGACCTGGTTTAGACCAGGTTTAGTCCTGGTTTAGACCTGGTTTAGACCTGGTTTAGTCCTGGTTTAGACCTGGTTTAGACCTGGTTTAGACCTGGTTTAGACCTGGTTTAGTCCTAGTTTAGTCCTGGTTTAGTCCGGGTTTAGACCTGGTTTAGTCCTGGTTTAGACCTGGTTTAGACCTGGTTTAGTCCTAGTTAAGTCCTGGTTTAGTCCTGGTTTAGTCCTGGTTTAGACTTGGTTTAGTCCTGGTTTCGACCTGGTTTAGTCCTGGTTTAATCCTGGTTTAGACCTGGTTTAGTCCTGGTTTAGTCCTGGTTTAGTCCTGGTTCAGTCCTGGTTTAGTCCTGGTTTAGACTTGGTTTAGTCCTGGTTTAGACCTGGTTTAGTCCTGGTTTAGTCCTGGTTTAGACCTGGTTTAGTCCTGGTTTGGACCTGGTTTAGTCCTGGTTTAGACCTGGTTTACAGCTGGTTTAGTCCTGGTTCTGTCCTGGTTTAGTCCTGGTTTAGTCCTGGTTTCGACCTGGTTTAGTCCTGGTTTAGTCCTGGTTTAGTCCTGGTTTCGACCTGTTTTAGTCCTGGTTTAATCCTGGTTTAGACCTGGTTTAGTCCTGGTTTAGTCCTGGTTTAGACCTGGTTTAGTCCTGGTTTAGACCAGGTTTAGACCTGGTTTAGTCTTGGTTTAGTCCTGGTTTAGTCCTGGTTTAGACCTGGTTTAGTCCTGGTTTAGTCCTGGTTTAGACTTGGTTTAGTCCTGGTTTAGACCTGGTTTAGTCCTGGTTTAGTCCTGGTTTAGTCCTGGTTTAGTCCTGGTTTAGACCTGGTTTAGACCTGGTTTAGTCCTGGTTTAGACCTTGTTTAGTCCTGGTTTGGACCTGGTTTAGACCTGGTTTAGTCCTGGTTTAGACCTGGTTTAGACCTGGTTTTGACCTGGTTTAGTCCTAGGTTAGTCCTGGTTTAGTCCTGGTTTAGACCTGGTTTAGTCCTGGTTTAGTCCTGGTTTAGACCTTGTTTAGTCCTGGTTTCGACCTGGTTTAGTCTTGCTTTAATCCTGGTTTAGACCTGGTTTAGTCCTGGTTTAGTCCTGGTTTAGTCCTGGTTTAGTCCTGGTTTAGTCCTGGTTTAGACCTGGTTTAATCCATGTTTAGTCCTGGTTTAGTCCTGGTTTAGACCTGGTTTAGAACTGGTTTAGACCTGGTTTAGTCCTGGTTTAGTCTTGGTTTAGTCCTGGTTTAGTCCTGGTTTAGACTTGGTTTAGTCCGGGTTTAGACCTGGTTTAGTCCTGGTTTAGTCCTGGTTTAGTCCTGGTTTAGATCTGGTTTGGACCTGGTTTAGACCTGGTTTAGTCCTGGTTTAGACCTGGTTTAGACCTGGTTTAGTCCTGGTTTAGTCCTGGTTTAGTGCTGGTTTAGACCTGGTTTAGACCTGGTTTAGACCTGGTTTAGTCCTGGTTTAGACCTTGTTTAGTCCTGGTTTGGACCTGGTTTGGACCTGGTTTAGTCCTGGTTTAGTCCTGGTTTAAACTTGGTTTAGTCCTGGTTTAGACCTGGTTTAGTCCTAGTTTAGTCCTGGTTTAGTCCTGGTTTAGACCTGGTTTAGTCCTGGTTTAGTCCTGGTTTAAACTTGGTTTAGTCCTGGTTTAGACCTGGTTTAGTCCTGGTTTAGTCCTGGTTTAGACCTGGTTTAGTCCTTGTTTAGTCCTGGTTTGGACCTGGTTTAGACCTGGTTTAGTCCTAGTTTAGTCCTGGTTTAGTCCTGGTTTAGTCCTGGTTTAGACCTGGTTTAGACCTGGTTTAGACCTGGTTTAGACCTGGTTTAGTCCTGGTTTAGACCTTGTTTAGTCCTGGTTTGGACCTGGTTTAGACCTGGTTTAGTCCTAGTTTAGTCCTGGTTTAGTCCTGGTTTAGTCCTGGTTTAGACCTGGTTTAGTCCTGGTTTAGTCCTGGATTAGACTTGGTTTAGTCCTGGTTTAGACCTGGTTTAGTCCTGGTTTAGTCCTGGTTTAGACATGGTTTAACCCTGGTTTAGACCTGGTTTAGTCCTGGTTTGGACCTGGTTTAGTCCTGGTTTAGTCCTGGTTTAGTCCTGGTTTAGACCTGGTTTGTCCTGGTTTAGACCTGGTTTAGACCTGGTTTAGACCTGGTTTAGACCTGGTTTAGTCCTGGTTTAGTCCTGGTTTTGTCCTGGTTTAGACCTGGTTTAGTCCTGGTTTAGTCCTGGTTTAGGCCTGGATTAGTCCTGGTTTAGACCTGGTTTAGTCCTGGTTTAGTCCTGGTTTAGTCCTGGTTTAGACCTGGTTTAGACCTGGTTTAGTCCTGGTTTAGACCTGGTTTAGACCTGGTTTAGACCTGGTTTAGTCCTGGTTTAGACCTGGTTTAGTCCTGGTTTAGACCTGGTTTAGTCCTGGTTTAGACCTGGTTTAATCCCGGTTTAGTCCTGGTTCTGTCCTGGTTCTGTCCTGGTTTAGACCTGGTTTATTCCTGGTTTAGACCAGGTTTAGACCTGGTTTAGTCCTGGTTTAGTCCTGGTTTTGTCCTGGTTTAGACCAGGTTTAGACCTGGTTTAGTCCTGGTTTAGTCCTGGTTTAGACCTGGTTTAGTCCTGGTTTAGTCCTGGTTTAGTCCTCATTTCGACCTGGTTTAGTCCTGGTTTAGTCCTGGTTTAGACCTGGTTTAGTCCCGGTTCAGTCCCGGTTTAGACCTGGTTTAGTCTTGGTTTAGTCCTGGTTTAGTCCTGGTTTAGTCTTGGTTTAGTCCTGGTTTAGTCCTGGTTTAGACTTGGTTTAGTCCGGGTTTAGACCTGGTTTAGTTCTTGTTTAGTCCTGGTTTAGTCCTGGTTTAGATCTGGTTTGGACCTGGTTTAGACCTGGTTTAGTCCTGGTTTAGACCTGGTTTAGACCTGGTTTAGTCCTAGTTTAGTCCTGGTTTAGACCTGGTTTAGTCCTGGTTTAGTCCTGGTTTAGTCCTGGTTTAGTGCTGGTTTAGACCTGGTTTAGACCTGGTTTAGACCTGGTTTAGTCCTGGTTTAGACCTTGTTTAGTCCTGGTTTGGACCTGGTTTAGACCTGGTTTAGTCCTAGTTTAGTCCTGGTTTAGTCCTGGTTTAGACCTGGTTTAGTCCTGGTTTAGTCCTGGTTTAAACTTGGTTTAGTCCTGGTTTAGACCTGGTTTAGTCCTGGTTTAGTCCTGGTTTAGACCTGGTTTAGTCCTGGTTTAGTCCTGGTTTAGTCCTGGTTTAGACCTGGTTTAGTCCTGGTTTAGTCCTTGTTTAGACCTGGAATAGTCCTGGTTTAGACCTGGTTTAGTCCTAGTTTAGTCCTGGTTTTGTCCTGGTTTAGACCAGGTTTAGACCTGGTTTAGTCCTGGTTTAGTCCTGGTTTAGTCCTGGTTTAGACCTGGTTTAGTCCTGGTTTAGTCCTGGTTTAGTCCTCGTTTCGACCTGGTTTAGTCCTGGTTTAGTCCTGGTTTAGACCTGGTTTAGTCCCGGTTCAGTCCCGGTTTAGACCTGGTTTAGTCTTGGTTTAGTCCTGGTTTAGTCCTGGTTTAGTCTTGGTTTAGTCCTGGTTTAGTCCTGGTTTAGACTTGATTTAGTCCGGGTTTAGACCTGGTTTAGTCCTGGTTTAGTCCTGGTTTAGTCCTGATTTAGATCTGGTTTGGACCTGGTTTAGACCAGGTTTAGTCCTGGTTTAGACCTGGTTTAGACCTGGTTTAGTCCTAGTTTAGTCCTGGTTTAGTCCTGGTTTGGACCTGGTTTAGACCTGGTTTAGTCCTGGTTTAGACCTGGTTTAGACCTGGTTTAGACCTGGTTTAGTCCTAGTTTAGTCCTGGTTTAGTCCGGGTTTAGACCTGGTTTAGTCCTGGTTTAGACCTGGTTTAGACCTGGTTTAGTCCTAGTTAAGTCCTGGTTTAGTCCTGGTTTAGTCCTGGTTTAGACTTGGTTTAGTCCTGGTTTCGACCTGGTTTAGTCCTGGTTTAATCCTGGTTTAGACCTGGTTTAGTCCTGGTTTAGTCCTGGTTTAGTCCTGGTTCAGTCCTGGTTTAGTCCTGGTTTAGACTTGGTTTAGTCCTGGTTTAGACCTGGTTTAGTCCTGGTTTAGTCCTGGTTTAGACCTGGTTTAGTCCTGGTTTAGACCTGGTTTAGAACTGGTTTAGACCTGGTTTAGTCCTGGTTCAGTCCTGGTTTAGTCCTGGTTTAGACCTGGTTTAGTCCTGGTTTAGTCCTGGTTTAGACTTGGTTTAGTCCTGGTTTAGACCTGGTTTAGTCCTGGTTTGGACCTGGTTTAGTCCTGGTTTAGACCTGGTTTACAGCTGGTTTAGTCCTGGTTCTGTCCTGGTTTAGTCCTGGTTTAGTCCTGGTTTCGACCTGGTTTAGTCCTGGTTTAGTCCTGGTTTAGTCCTGGTTTCGACCTGTTTTAGTCCTGGTTTAATCCTGGTTTAGACCTGGTTTAGTCCTGGTTTAGTCCTGGTTTAGACCTGGTTTAGTCCTGGTTTAGACCAGGTTTAGACCTGGTTTAGTCTTGGTTTAGTCCTGGTTTAGTCCTGGTTTAGACCTGGTTTAGTCCTGGTTTAGTCCTGGTTTAGACTTGGTTTAGTCCTGGTTTAGACCTGGTTTAGTCCTGGTTTAGTCCTGGTTTAGTCCTGGTTTAGTCCTGGTTTAGACCTGGTTTAGACCTGGTTTAGTCCTGGTTTAGACCTTGTTTAGTCCTGGTTTGGACCTGGTTTAGACCTGGTTTAGTCCTGGTTTAGACCTGGTTTAGACCTGGTTTTGACCTGGTTTAGTCCTAGGTTAGTCCTGGTTTAGTCCTGGTTTAGACCTGGTTTAGTCCTGGTTTAGTCCTGGTTTAGACCTTGTTTAGTCCTGGTTTAGACCTGGTTTAGACCTGGTTTTGACCTGGTTTAGTCCTAGGTTAGTCCTGGTTTAGTCCTGGTTTAGTCCTGGTTTAGTCCTGGTTTAGTCCTGGTTTAGTCCTGGTTTAGACCTGGTTTAATCCATGTTTAGTCCTGGTTTAGTCCTGGTTTAGACCTGGTTTAGAACTGGTTTAGACCTGGTTTAGTCCTGGTTTAGTCTTGGTTTAGTCCTGGTTTAGTCCTGGTTTAGACTTGGTTTAGTCCGGGTTTAGACCTGGTTTAGTCCTGGTTTAGTCCTGGTTTAGTCCTGGTTTAGATCTGGTTTGGACCTGGTTTAGACCTGGTTTAGTCCTGGTTTAGACCTGGTTTAGACCTGGTTTAGTCCTGGTTTAGTCCTGGTTTAGTGCTGGTTTAGACCTGGTTTAGACCTGGTTTAGTCCTGGTTTAGACCTGGTTTAGACCTGGTTTAGTCCTGGTTTAGACCTGGTTTAGTCCTGGTTTAGACCTTGTTTAGTCCTGGTTTGGACCTGGTTTGGACCTGGTTTAGTCCTGGTTTAGTCCTGGTTTAAACTTGGTTTAGTCCTGGTTTAGACCTGGTTTAGTCCAGTTTAGTCCTGGTTTAGTCCTGGTTTAGACCTGGTTTAGTCCTGGTTTAGTCCTGGTTTAAACTTGGTTTAGTCCTGGTTTAGACCTGGTTTAGTCCTGGTTTAGTCCTGGTTTAGACCTGGTTTAGTCCTTGTTTAGTCCTGGTTTGGACCTGGTTTAGACCTGGTTTAGTCCTAGTTTAGTCCTGGTTTAGTCCTGGTTTAGTCCTGGTTTAGACCTGGTTTAGTCCTAGTTTAGTCCTGGTTTAGACCTGGTTTAGTCCTGGTTTAGTCCTGGTTTAGTCCTGGTTTAGTGCTGGTTTAGACCTGGTTTAGACCTGGTTTAGACCTGGTTTAGTCCTGGTTTAGACCTTGTTTAGTCCTGGTTTGGACCTGGTTTAGACCTGGTTTAGTCCTAGTTTAGTCCTGGTTTAGTCCTGGTTTAGTCCTGGTTTAGACCTGGTTTAGTCCTGGTTTAGTCCTGGATTAGACTTGGTTTAGTCCTGGTTTAGACCTGGTTTAGTCCTGGTTTAGTCCTGGTTTAGACCTGGTTTAACCCTGGTTTAGACCTGGTTTAGTCCTGGTTTGGACCTGGTTTAGTCCTGGTTTATTCCTGGTTTTGTCCTGGTTTAGACCTGGTTTAGTCTTGGTTTAGTCCTGGTTTAGTCCTGGTTTAGACTTGGTTTAGTCCGGGTTTAGACCTGGTTTAGTCCTGGTTTAGTCCTGGTTTAGTCCTGGTTTAGATCTGGTTTGGACCTGGTTTAGACCTGGTTTAGTCCTGGTTTAGACCTGGTTTAGACCTGGTTTAGTCCTGGTTTAGTCCTGGTTTAGTGCTGGTTTAGACCTGGTTTAGACCTGGTTTAGACCTGGTTTAGTCCTGGTTTAGACCTTGTTTAGTCCTGGTTTGGACCTGGTTTGGACCTGGTTTAGTCTTGGTTTAGTCCTGGTTTAAACTTGGTTTAGTCCTGGTTTAGACCTGGTTTAGTCCTAGTTTAGTCCTGGTTTAGTCCTGGTTTAGACCTGGTTTAGTCCTGGTTTAGTCCTGGTTTAAACTTGGTTTAGTCCTGGTTTAGACCTGGTTTAGTCCTGGTTTAGTCCTGGTTTAGACCTGGTTTAGTCCTTGTTTAGTCCTGGTTTGGACCTGGTTTAGACCTGGTTTAGTCCTAGTTTAGTCCTGGTTTAGTCCTGGTTTAGTCCTGGTTTAGACCTGGTTTAGTCCTAGTTTAGTCCTGGTTTAGACCTGGTTTAGTCCTGGTTTAGTCCTGGTTTAGTCCTGGTTTAGTGCTGGTTTAGACCTGGTTTAGACCTGGTTTAGACCTGGTTTAGTCCTGGTTTAGACCTTGTTTAGTCCTGGTTTGGACCTGGTTTAGACCTGGTTTAGTCCTAGTTTAGTCCTGGTTTAGTCCTTGTTTAGTCCTGGTTTAGACCTGGTTTAGTCCTGGTTTAGTCCTGGATTAGACTTGGTTTAGTCCTGGTTTAGACCTGGTTTAGTCCTGGTTTAGTCCTGGTTTAGACCTGGTTTAACCCTGGTTTAGACCTGGTTTAGTCCTGGTTTGGACCTGGTTTAGTCCTGGTTTAGTCCTGGTTTTGTCCTGGTTTAGACCTGGTTTAGTCCTGGTTTAGTCCTGGTTTAGGCCTGGATTAGTCCTGGTTTAGACCTGGTTTAGTCCTGGTTTAGTCCTGGTTTAGTCCTGGTTTAGACCTGGTTTAGACCTGGTTTAGTCCTGGTTTAGACCTGGTTTAGACCTGGTTTAGACCTGGTTTAGTCCTGGTTTAGACCTGGTTTAGTCCTGGTTTAGACCTGGTTTAGTCCTGGTTTAGACCTGGTTTAATCCCGGTTTAGTCCTGGTTCTGTCCTGGTTCTGTCCTGGTTTAGACCTGGTTTATTCCTGGTTTAGACCAGGTTTAGACCTGGTTTAGTCCTGGTTTAGTCCTGGTTTTGTCCTGGTTTAGACCAGGTTTAGACCTGGTTTAGTCCTGGTTTAGTCCTGGTTTAGACCTGGTTTAGACCAGGTTTAGACCTGGTTTAGTCCTGGTTTAGTCCTGGTTTAGTCCTGGTTTAGTCCTCATTTCGACCTGGTTTAGTCCTGGTTTAGTCCTGGTTTAGACCTGGTTTAGTCCCGGTTCAGTCCCGGTTTAGACCTGGTTTAGTCTTGGTTTAGTCCTGGTTTAGTCCTGGTTTAGTCTTGGTTTAGTCCTGGTTTAGTCCTGGTTTAGACTTGGTTTAGTCCGGGTTTAGACCTGGTTTAGTTCTTGTTTAGTCCTGGTTTAGTCCTGGTTTAGATCTGGTTTGGACCTGGTTTAGACCTGGTTTAGTCCTGGTTTAGACCTGGTTTAGACCTGGTTTAGTCCTAGTTTAGTCCTGGTTTAGACCTGGTTTAGTCCTGGTTTAGTCCTGGTTTAGTCCTGGTTTAGTGCTGGTTTAGACCTGGTTTAGACCTGGTTTAGACCTGGTTTAGTCCTGGTTTAGACCTTGTTTAGTCCTGGTTTGGACCTGGTTTAGACCTGGTTTAGTCCTGGTTTAGACCTGGTTTAGACCTGGTTTAGACCTGGTTTAGTCCTAGTTTAGTCCTGGTTTAGTCCTGGTTTAGACCTGGTTTAGACCTGGTTTAGTCCTAGTTAAGTCCTGGTTTAGTCCTGGTTTAGTCCTGGTTTAGACTTGGTTTAGTCCTGGTTTCGACCTGGTTTAGTCCTGGTTTAATCCTGGTTTAGACCTGGTTTAGTCCTGGTTTAGTCCTGGTTTAGTCCTGGTTCAGTCCTGGTTTAGTCCTGGTTTAGACTTGGTTTAGTCCTGGTTTAGACCTGGTTTAGTCCTGGTTTAGTCCTGGTTTAGACCTGGTTTAGTCCTGGTTTAGACCTGGTTTAGAACTGGTTTAGACCTGGTTTAGTCCTGGTTCAGTCCTGGTTTAGTCCTGGTTTAGACCTGGTTTAGTCCTGGTTTAGTCCTGGTTTAGACTTGGTTTAGTCCTGGTTTAGACCTGGTTTAGTCCTGGTTTGGACCTGGTTTAGTCCTGGTTTAGACCTGGTTTACAGCTGGTTTAGTCCTGGTTTAGTCCTGGTTTAGTCCTGGTTTAGTCCTGGTTTCAACCTGTTTTAGTCCTGGTTTAATCCTGGTTTAGACCTGGTTTAGTCCTGGTTTAGTCCTGGTTTAGACCTGGTTTAGTCCTGGTTTAGACCAGGTTTAGACCTGGTTTAGTCTTGGTTTAGTCCTGGTTTAGTCCTGGTTTAGACCTGGTTTAGTCCTGGTTTAGTCCTGGTTTAGACTTGGTTTAGTCCTGGTTTAGACCTGGTTTAGTCCTGGTTTAGTCCTGGTTTAGTCCTGGTTTAGTCCTGGTTTAGACCTGGTTTAGACCTGGTTTAGTCCTGGTTTAGACCTTGTTTAGTCCTGGTTTGGACCTGGTTTAGACCTGGTTTAGTCCTGGTTTAGACCTGGTTTAGACCTGGTTTTGACCTGGTTTAGTCCTAGGTTAGTCCTGGTTTAGTCCTGGTTTAGACCTGGTTCAGTCCTGGTTTAGTCCTGGTTTAGACCTTGTTTAGTCCTGGTTTCGACCTGGTTTAGTCTTGCTTTAATCCTGGTTTAGACCTGGTTTAGTCCTGGTTTAGTCCTGGTTTAGTCCTGGTTTAGTCCTGGTTTAGACCTGGTTTAGTCCTGGTTTAGTCCTGGTTTAGTCCTGGTTTAGTGCTGGTTTAGACCTGGTTTAGACCTGGTTTAGACCTGGTTTAGTCCTGGTTTAGACCTTGTTTAGTCCTGGTTTGGACCTGGTTTGGACGTGGTTTAGTCCTAGTTTAGTCCTGGTTTAGTCCTGGTTTAGACCTGGTTTAGTCCTGGTTTAGTCCTGGTTTAAACTTGGTTTAGTCCTGGTTTAGACCTGGTTTAGTCCTGGTTTAGTCCTGGTTTAGACCTGGTTTAGTCCTGGTTTAGTCCTGGTTTAGTCCTGGTTTAGACCTGGTTTAGTCCTGGTTTAGTCCTTGTTTAGACCTGGATTAGTCCTGGTTTAGACCTGGTTTAGTCCTAGTTTAGGCCTGGTTTAGACTTGGTTTAGTTCGGGTTAAGACATGGTTTAGTCCTGGTTTAGTCCTGGTTTAGTCCTGGTTTAGTCCTGGTTTAGATCTGGTTTGGACCTGGTTTAGACCTGGTTTAGTCCTGGTTTAGACCTGGTTTAGACCTGGTTTAGTCCTAGTTTAGTCCTGGTTTAGACCTGGTTTAGTCCTGGTTTAGTCCTGGTTTAGTCCTGGTTTAGTGCTGGTTTAGACCTGGTTTAGACCTGGTTTAGACCTGGTTTAGTCCTGGTTTAGACCTTGTTTAGTCCTGGTTTGGACCTGGTTTGGACCTGGTTTAGTCCTAGTTTAGTCCTGGTTTAGTCCTGGTTTAGACCTGGTTTAGTCCTGGTTTAGTCCTGGTTTAAACTTGGTTTAGTCCTGGTTTAGACCTGGTTTAGTCCTGGTTTAGTCCTGGTTTAGACCTGGTTTAGTCCTGGTTTAGTCCTGGTTTAGTCCTGGTTTAGACCTGGTTTAGTCCTGGTTTAGTCCTTGTTTAGACCTGGATTAGTCCTGGTTTAGACCTGGTTTAGTCCTAGTTTAGTCCTGGTTTAGACTTGGTTTAGTCCAGGTTTAGACCTGGTTTAGTCCTGGTTTAGTCCTAGTTTAGTCCTGGTTTAGTCCTGGTTTGGACCTGGTTTAGACCTGGTTTAGTCCTGGTTTAGACCTGGTTTAGACCTGGTTTAGACCTGGTTTAGTCCTAGTTTAGTCCTGGTTTAGTCCGGGTTTAGACCTGGTTTAGTCCTGGTTTAGTCCGGGTTTATACCTGGTTTAGACTTGGTTAAGTCCTGGTTTAGACCTGGTTTAGACCTGGTTTAGTCCTGGTTTAGACCTGGTTTAGACCTGGTTTAGTCCTAGTTAAGTCCTGGTTTAGTCCTGGTTTAGTCCTGGTTTAGACCTGGTTTAGTCCTGGTTTAGTCCTGGTTTAGACTTGGTTTAGTCCTGGTTTCGACCTGGTTTAGTCCTGGTTTAATCCTGGTTTAGTCCTGGTTTAGTCCTGGTTTAGTCCTGGTTCAGTCCTGGTTTAGTCCTGGTTTAGACTTGGTTTAGTCCTGGTTTAGACCTGGTTTAGTCCTGGTTTAGTCCTGGTTTAGACCTGGTTTAATCCATGTTTAGTCCTGGTTTAGTCCTGGTTTAATCCTGGTTTAGTGCTGGTTTAGACCTGGTTTAGACCTGGTTTAGACCTTGTTTAGTCCTGGTTTGGACCTGGTTTAGACCTGGTTTAGTCCTGGTTTAGACCTGGTTTAGACCTGGTTTAGTCCTGGTTTAGTCCTAGTTTAGTCCTGGTTTAGTCCTGGTTTAGACCTGGTTTAGTCCTGGTTTAGTCCTGGTTTAGACTTGGTTTAGTCCTGGTTTAGACCTGGTTTAGTCCTGGTTTAGTCCTGGTTTAGACCTGGTTTAGTCCTGGTTTAGTCCTGGTTTAGTCCTGGTTTAGACCTGGTTTAGTCCTGGTTTAGTCCTGGTTTAGTCCTGGTTTAGACCTGGTTTAGTCCTGGTTTAGTCCTGGTTTAGACTTGGTTTAGTCCTGGTTTAGACCTGGTTTAGTCCTGGTTTAACCCTGGTTTAGACCTGGTTTAGTCGTGGTTTGGACCTGGTTTAGTCCTGGTTTAGACCTGGTTTAGACCTGGTTTAGTCCTGGTTTAGACCAGGTTTAGACCTGGTTTAGTCCTGGTTTAGTCCTGGTTTTGTCCTGGTTTAGACCAGGTTTAGACCTGGTTTAGTCCTGGTTAGTCCCGGTTCAGTCCCGGTTTAGACCTGGTTTAGTCTTGGTTTAGTCCTGGTTTAGTCCTGGTTTAGTCCTGGTTTAGTCTTGGTTTAGACCTGGTTCAGACCAAGTTTAGTCCTAGTTTAGTCCTGGTTTAATCCTGGTTTAGACCTGGTTTAGTCCTGGTTTAGACCTGGTTTAGTCCTGGTTTAGTCCTGGATTAGACCTGGTTTAGTCCTGGTTTAGACCTGGTTTAGTCCTGGTTTAGTCCTGGATTAGACTTGGTTTAGTCCTGGTTTAGACCTGGTTTAGTCCTGGTTAAGTCCTGGTTTAGTCCTGGTTTAGTCCTGGTTTAGACCTGGTTTAGTCCTGGTTTAGTCCTGGATTAGACTTGGTTTAGTCCTGGTTTAGACCTGGTTTAGTCCTGGTTTAGTCCTGGTTTAGACCTGGTTTAACCCTGGTTTAGACCTGGTTTAGTCCTGGTTTGGACCTGGTTTAGTCCTGGTTTAGTCCTGGTTTAGTCCTGGTTTAGACCTGGTTTGTCCTGGTTTAGACCTGGTTTAGACCTGGTTTAGACCTGGTTTAGACCTGGTTTAGTCCTGGTTTAGTCCTGGTTTTGTCCTGGTTTAGACCTGGTTTAGTCCTGGTTTAGTCCTGGTTTAGGCCTGGATTAGTCCTGGTTTAGACCTGGTTTAGTCCTGGTTTAGTCCTGGTTTAGTCCTGGTTTAGACCTGGTTTAGACCTGGTTTAGTCCTGGTTTAGACCTGGTTTAGACCTGGTTTAGACCTGGTTTAGTCCTGGTTTAGACCTGGTTTAGTCCTGGTTTAGACCTGGTTTAATCCCGGTTTAGTCCTGGTTCTGTCCTGGTTCCTTCCTGGTTTAGACCTGGTTTAGTCCTGGTTTAGTCCTGGTTTAGTCCTGGTTTAGTCCTGGTTTTGTCCTGGTTCAGACCAGGTTTAGACCTGGTTTAGTCCTGGTTTAGTCCTGGTTTAGACCTGGTTTAGTCCTGGTTTAGTCCTGGTTTAGTCCTCATTTCGACCTGGTTTAGTCCTGGTTTAGTCCCGGTTCAGTCCCGGTTTAGACCTGGTTTAGTCTTGGTTTAGACTTGGTTTAGTCCTGGTTTAGTCCTGGTTTAGTCTTGGTTTAGTCCTGGTTTAGTCCTGGTTTAGACTTGGTTTAGTCCGGGTTTAGACCTGGTTTAGTTCTTGTTTAGTCCTGGTTTAGTCCTGGTTTAGATCTGGTTTGGACCTGGTTTAGACCTGGTTTAGTCCTGGTTTAGTCATGGTTTAGTCCTGGTTTAGTGCTGGTTTAGACCTGGTTTAGACCTGGTTTAGACCTGGTTTAGTCCTGGTTTAGACCTTGTTTAGTCCTGGTTTGGACCTGGTTTAGACCTGGTTTAGTCCTAGTTTAGTCCTGGTTTAGTCCTGGTTTAGACCTGGCTTAGTCCTGGTTAAGTCCTGGTTTAGTCCTGGTTTAGTCCTGGTTTAGACCTGGTTTAGTCCTGGTTTAGTCCTGGATTAGACTTGGTTTAGTCCTGGTTTAGACCTGGTTTAGTCCTGGTTTAACCCTGGTTTAGACCTGGTTTAGTCCTGGTTTGGACCTGGTTTAGTCCTGGTTTAGTCCTGGTTTAGTCCTGGTTTAGACCTGGTTTGTCCTGGTTTAGACCTGGTTTAGACCTGGTTTAGACCTGGTTTAGACCTGGTTTAGTCCTGGTTTAGTCCTGGTTTTGTCCTGGTTTAGACCTGGTTTAGTCCTGGTTTAGTCCTGGTTTAGGCCTGGATTAGTCCTGGTTTAGACCTGGTTTAGTCCTGGTTTAGTCCTGGTTTAGTCCTGGTTTAGACCTGGTTTAGACCTGGTTTAGTCCTGGTTTAGACCTGGTTTAGACCTGGTTTAGACCTGGTTTAGTCCTGGTTTAGACCTGGTTTAGTCCTGGTTTAGACCTGGTTTAATCCCGGTTTAGTCCTGGTTCTGTCCTGGTTCTGTCCTGGTTTAGACCTGGTTTAGTCCTGGTTTAGACCTGGTTTAGTCCTGGTTTAGACCTGGTTTAGTCCTGGTTTAGACCTGGTTTAATCCCGGTTTAGTCCTGGTTCTGTCCTGGTTCTGTCCTGGTTTAGACCTGGTTTAGTCCTGGTTTAGTCCTGGTTTTGTCCTGGTTTAGACCAGGTTTAGACCTGGTTTAGTCCTGGTTTAGTCCTGGTTTAGACCTGGTTTAGTCCTGGTTTAGTCCTGGTTTAGTCCTCATTTCGACCTGGTTTAGTCCTGGTTTAGTCCTGGTTTAGACCTGGTTTAGTCCCGGTTCAGTCCCGGTTTAGACCTGGTTTAGTCTTGGTTTAGTCCTGGTTTAGTCCTGGTTTAGTCTTGGTTTAGTCCTGGTTTAGTCCTGGTTTAGACTTGGTTTAGTCCGGGTTTAGACCTGGTTTAGTTCTTGTTTAGTCCTGGTTTAGTCCTGGTTTAGATCTGGTTTGGACCTGGTTTAGACCTGGTTTAGTCCTGGTTTAGACCTGGTTTAGACCTGGTTTAGTCCTAGTTTAGTCCTGGTTTAGACCTGGTTTAGTCCTGGTTTAGTCCTGGTTTAGTCCTGGTTTAGTGCTGGTTTAGACCTGGTTTAGACCTGGTTTAGACCTGGTTTATTCCTGGTTTAGACCTTGTTTAGTCCTGGTTTGGACCTGGTTTAGACCTGGTTTAGTCCTAGTTTAGTCCTGGTTTAGTCCTGGTTTAGACCTGGTTTAGTCCTGGTTTAGTCCTGGTTTAAACTTGGTTTAGTCCTGGTTTAGACCTGGTTTAGTCCTGGTTTAGTCCTGGTTTAGACCTGGTTTAGTCCTGGTTTAGTCCTGGTTTAGTCCTGGTTTAGACCTGGTTTAGTCCTGGTTTAGTCCTTGTTTAGACCTGGAATAGTCCTGGTTTAGACCTGGTTTAGTCCTAGTTTAGTCCTGGTTTTGTCCTGGTTTAGACCAGGTTTAGACCTGGTTTAGTCCTGGTTTAGTCCTGGTTTAGTCCTGGTTTAGTCCTGGTTTAGTCCTGGTTTAGTCCTGGTTTAGTCCTCGTTTCGACCTGGTTTAGTCCTGGTTTAGTCCTGGTTTAGTCCCGGTTCAGTCCCGGTTTAGACCTGGTTTAGTCTTGGTTTAGTCCTGGTTTAGTCCTGGTTTAGTCTTGGTTTAGTCCTGGTTTAGTCCTGGTTTAGACTTGGTTTAGTCCGGGTTTAGACCTGGTTTAGTCCTGGTTTAGTCCTGGTTTAGTCCTGGTTTAGATCTGGTTTGGACCTGGTTTAGACCTGGTTTAGTCCTAGTTTAGTCCTGGTTTAGTCCTGGTTTGGACCTGGTTTAGACCTGGTTTAGACCTGGTTTAGTCCTAGTTTAGTCCTGGTTTAGTCCGGGTTTAGACCTGGTTTAGTCCTGGTTTAGACCTGGTTTAGACCTGGTTTAGTCCTAGTTAAGTCCTGGTTTAGTCCTGGTTTAGTCCTGGTTTAGACTTGGTTTAGTCCTGGTTTCGACCTGGTTTAGTCCTGGTTTAATCCTGGTTTAGACCTGGTTTAGTCCTGGTTTAGTCCTGGTTTAGTCCTGGTTCAGTCCTGGTTTAGTCCTGGTTTAGACTTGGTTTAGTCCTGGTTTAGACCTGGTTTAGTCCTGGTTTAGTCCTGGTTTAGACCTGGTTTAATCCATGTTTAGTCCTGGTTTAGTCCTGGTTTAGACCTGGTTTAGAACTGGTTTAGACCTGGTTTAGTCCTGGTTTAGTCCTGGTTTAGTCCTGGTTTCGACCTGGTTTAGTCCTGGTTTAGTCCTGGTTAAGTCCTGGTTTAGACCTGGTTTAGTCCTGGTTTAGTCCTGGTTTAGACCTGGTTTAGTCCTGGTTTAGACCAGGTTTAGACCTGGTTTAGTCTTGGTTTAGTCCTGGTTTAGTCCTGGTTTAGTCCTGGTTTAGACCTGGTTTAATCCATGTTTAGTCCTGGTTTAGTCCTGGTTTAGACCTGGTTTAGAACTGGTTTAGACCTGGTTTAGTCCTGGTTTAGTCTTGGTTTAGTCCTGGTTTAGTCCTGGTTTAGACTTGGTTTAGTCCGGGTTTAGACCTGGTTTAGTCCTGGTTTAGTCCTGGTTTAGTCCTGGTTTAGATCTGGTTTGGACCTGGTTTAGACCTGGTTTAGTCCTGGTTTAGACCTGGTTTAGACCTGGTTTAGTCCTAGTTTAGTCCTGGTTTAGACCTGGTTTAGTCCTGGTTTAGTCCTGGTTTAGTCCTGGTTTAGTGCTGGTTTAGACCTGGTTTAGACCTGGTTTAGACCTGGTTTAGTCCTGGTTTAGACCTTGTTTAGTCCTGGTTTGGACCTGGTTTGGACGTGGTTTAGTCCTAGTTTAGTCCTGGTTTAGTCCTGGTTTAGACCTGGTTTAGTCCTGGTTTAGTCCTGGTTTAAACTTGGTTTAGTCCTGGTTTAGACCTGGTTTAGTCCTGGTTTAGTCCTGGTTTAGACCTGGTTTAGTCCTGGTTTAGTCCTGGTTTAGTCCTGGTTTAGACCTGGTTTAGTCCTGGTTTAGTCCTTGTTTAGACCTGGATTAGTCCTGGTTTAGACCTGGTTTAGTCCTAGTTTAGGCCTGGTTTAGACTTGGTTTAGTTCGGGTTTAGACATGGTTTAGTCCTGGTTTAGTCCTGGTTTAGTCCTGGTTTAGTCCTGGTTTAGATCTGGTTTGGACCTGGTTTAGACCTGGTTTAGTCCTGGTTTAGACCTGGTTTAGACCTGGTTTAGTCCTAGTTTAGTCCTGGTTTAGACCTGGTTTAGTCCTGGTTTAGTCCTGGTTTAGTCCTGGTTTAGTGCTGGTTTAGACCTGGTTTAGACCTGGTTTAGACCTGGTTTAGTCCTGGTTTAGACCTTGTTTAGTCCTGGTTTGGACCTGGTTTGGACCTGGTTTAGTCCTAGTTTAGTCCTGGTTTAGTCCTGGTTTAGACCTGGTTTAGTCCTGGTTTAGTCCTGGTTTAAACTTGGTTTAGTCCTGGTTTAGACCTGGTTTAGTCCTGGTTTAGTCCTGGTTTAGACCTGGTTTAGTCCTGGTTTAGTCCTGGTTTAGTCCTGGTTTAGACCTGGTTTAGTCCTGGTTTAGTCCTTGTTTAGACCTGGATTAGTCCTGGTTTAGACCTGGTTTAGTCCTAGTTTAGTCCTGGTTTAGACTTGGTTTAGTCCAGGTTTAGACCTGGTTTAGTCCTGGTTTAGTCCTAGTTTAGTCCTGGTTTAGTCCTGGTTTGGACCTGGTTTAGACCTGGTTTAGTCCTGGTTTAGACCTGGTTTAGACCTGGTTTAGACCTGGTTTAGTCCTAGTTTAGTCCTGGTTTAGTCCGGGTTTAGACCTGGTTTAGTCCTGGTTTAGTCCGGGTTTATACCTGGTTTAGACTTGGTTAAGTCCTGGTTTAGACCTGGTTTAGACCTGGTTTAGTCCTGGTTTAGACCTGGTTTAGACCTGGTTTAGTCCTAGTTAAGTCCTGGTTTAGTCCTGGTTTAGTCCTGGTTTAGACCTGGTTTAGTCCTGGTTTAGTCCTGGTTTAGACTTGGTTTAGTCCTGGTTTCGACCTGGTTTAGTCCTGGTTTAATCCTGGTTTAGTCCTGGTTTAGTCCTGGTTTAGTCCTGGTTCAGTCCTGGTTTAGTCCTGGTTTAGACTTGGTTTAGTCCTGGTTTAGACCTGGTTTAGTCCTGGTTTAGTCCTGGTTTAGACCTGGTTTAATCCATGTTTAGTCCTGGTTTAGTCCTGGTTTAATCCTGGTTTAGTGCTGGTTTAGACCTGGTTTAGACCTGGTTTAGACCTTGTTTAGTCCTGGTTTGGACCTGGTTTAGACCTGGTTTAGTCCTGGTTTAGACCTGGTTTAGACCTGGTTTAGTCCTGGTTTAGTCCTAGTTTAGTCCTGGTTTAGTCCTGGTTTAGACCTGGTTTAGTCCTGGTTTAGTCCTGGTTTAGACTTGGTTTAGTCCTGGTTTAGACCTGGTTTAGTCCTGGTTTAGTCCTGGTTTAGACCTGGTTTAGTCCTGGTTTAGTCCTGGTTTAGTCCTGGTTTAGACCTGGTTTAGTCCTGGTTTAGTCCTGGTTTAGTCCTGGTTTAGACCTGGTTTAGTCCTGGTTTAGTCCTGGTTTAGACTTGGTTTAGTCCTGGTTTAGACCTGGTTTAGTCCTGGTTTAACCCTGGTTTAGACCTGGTTTAGTCGTGGTTTGGACCTGGTTTAGTCCTGGTTTAGACCTGGTTTAGACCTGGTTTAGTCCTGGTTTAGACCAGGTTTAGACCTGGTTTAGTCCTGGTTTAGTCCTGGTTTTGTCCTGGTTTAGACCAGGTTTAGACCTGGTTTAGTCCTGGTTAGTCCCGGTTCAGTCCCGGTTTAGACCTGGTTTAGTCTTGGTTTAGTCCTGGTTTAGTCCTGGTTTAGTCCTGGTTTAGTCTTGGTTTAGACCTGGTTCAGACCAAGTTTAGTCCTAGTTTAGTCCTGGTTTAATCCTGGTTTAGACCTGGTTTAGTCCTGGTTTAGACCTGGTTTAGTCCTGGTTTAGTCCTGGATTAGACCTGGTTTAGTCCTGGTTTAGACCTGGTTTAGTCCTGGTTTAGTCCTGGATTAGACTTGGTTTAGTCCTGGTTTAGACCTGGTTTAGTCCTGGTTAAGTCCTGGTTTAGTCCTGGTTTAGTCCTGGTTTAGACCTGGTTTAGTCCTGGTTTAGTCCTGGATTAGACTTGGTTTAGTCCTGGTTTAGACCTGGTTTAGTCCTGGTTTAGTCCTGGTTTAGACCTGGTTTAACCCTGGTTTAGACCTGGTTTAGTCCTGGTTTGGACCTGGTTTAGTCCTGGTTTAGTCCTGGTTTAGTCCTGGTTTAGACCTGGTTTGTCCTGGTTTAGACCTGGTTTAGACCTGGTTTAGACCTGGTTTAGACCTGGTTTAGTCCTGGTTTAGTCCTGGTTTTGTCCTGGTTTAGACCTGGTTTAGTCCTGGTTTAGTCCTGGTTTAGGCCTGGATTAGTCCTGGTTTAGACCTGGTTTAGTCCTGGTTTAGTCCTGGTTTAGTCCTGGTTTAGACCTGGTTTAGACCTGGTTTAGTCCTGGTTTAGACCTGGTTTAGACCTGGTTTAGACCTGGTTTAGTCCTGGTTTAGACCTGGTTTAGTCCTGGTTTAGACCTGGTTTAATCCCGGTTTAGTCCTGGTTCTGTCCTGGTTCTGTCCTGGTTTAGACCTGGTTTAGTCCTGGTTTAGTCCTGGTTTAGTCCTGGTTTAGTCCTGGTTTTGTCCTGGTTCAGACCAGGTTTAGACCTGGTTTAGTCCTGGTTTAGTCCTGGTTTAGACCTGGTTTAGTCCTGGTTTAGTCCTGGTTTAGTCCTCATTTCGACCTGGTTTAGTCCTGGTTTAGTCCCGGTTCAGTCCCGGTTTAGACCTGGTTTAGTCTTGGTTTAGACTTGGTTTAGTCCTGGTTTAGTCCTGGTTTAGTCTTGGTTTAGTCCTGGTTTAGTCCTGGTTTAGACTTGGTTTAGTCCGGGTTTAGACCTGGTTTAGTTCTTGTTTAGTCCTGGTTTAGTCCTGGTTTAGATCTGGTTTGGACCTGGTTTAGACCTGGTTTAGTCCTGGTTTAGTCATGGTTTAGTCCTGGTTTAGTGCTGGTTTAGACCTGGTTTAGACCTGGTTTAGACCTGGTTTAGTCCTGGTTTAGACCTTGTTTAGTCCTGGTTTGGACCTGGTTTAGACCTGGTTTAGTCCTAGTTTAGTCCTGGTTTAGTCCTGGTTTAGACCTGGCTTAGTCCTGGTTAAGTCCTGGTTTAGTCCTGGTTTAGTCCTGGTTTAGACCTGGTTTAGTCCTGGTTTAGTCCTGGATTAGACTTGGTTTAGTCCTGGTTTAGACCTGGTTTAGTCCTGGTTTAACCCTGGTTTAGACCTGGTTTAGTCCTGGTTTGGACCTGGTTTAGTCCTGGTTTAGTCCTGGTTTAGTCCTGGTTTAGACCTGGTTTGTCCTGGTTTAGACCTGGTTTAGACCTGGTTTAGACCTGGTTTAGACCTGGTTTAGTCCTGGTTTAGTCCTGGTTTTGTCCTGGTTTAGACCTGGTTTAGTCCTGGTTTAGTCCTGGTTTAGGCCTGGATTAGTCCTGGTTTAGACCTGGTTTAGTCCTGGTTTAGTCCTGGTTTAGTCCTGGTTTAGACCTGGTTTAGACCTGGTTTAGTCCTGGTTTAGACCTGGTTTAGACCTGGTTTAGACCTGGTTTAGTCCTGGTTTAGACCTGGTTTAGTCCTGGTTTAGACCTGGTTTAATCCCGGTTTAGTCCTGGTTCTGTCCTGGTTCTGTCCTGGTTTAGACCTGGTTTAGTCCTGGTTTAGACCTGGTTTAGTCCTGGTTTAGACCTGGTTTAGTCCTGGTTTAGACCTGGTTTAATCCCGGTTTAGTCCTGGTTCTGTCCTGGTTCTGTCCTGGTTTAGACCTGGTTTAGTCCTGGTTTAGTCCTGGTTTTGTCCTGGTTTAGACCAGGTTTAGACCTGGTTTAGTCCTGGTTTAGTCCTGGTTTAGACCTGGTTTAGTCCTGGTTTAGTCCTGGTTTAGTCCTCATTTCGACCTGGTTTAGTCCTGGTTTAGTCCTGGTTTAGACCTGGTTTAGTCCCGGTTCAGTCCCGGTTTAGACCTGGTTTAGTCTTGGTTTAGTCCTGGTTTAGTCCTGGTTTAGTCTTGGTTTAGTCCTGGTTTAGTCCTGGTTTAGACTTGGTTTAGTCCGGGTTTAGACCTGGTTTAGTTCTTGTTTAGTCCTGGTTTAGTCCTGGTTTAGATCTGGTTTGGACCTGGTTTAGACCTGGTTTAGTCCTGGTTTAGACCTGGTTTAGACCTGGTTTAGTCCTAGTTTAGTCCTGGTTTAGACCTGGTTTAGTCCTGGTTTAGTCCTGGTTTAGTCCTGGTTTAGTGCTGGTTTAGACCTGGTTTAGACCTGGTTTAGACCTGGTTTATTCCTGGTTTAGACCTTGTTTAGTCCTGGTTTGGACCTGGTTTAGACCTGGTTTAGTCCTAGTTTAGTCCTGGTTTAGTCCTGGTTTAGACCTGGTTTAGTCCTGGTTTAGTCCTGGTTTAAACTTGGTTTAGTCCTGGTTTAGACCTGGTTTAGTCCTGGTTTAGTCCTGGTTTAGACCTGGTTTAGTCCTGGTTTAGTCCTGGTTTAGTCCTGGTTTAGACCTGGTTTAGTCCTGGTTTAGTCCTTGTTTAGACCTGGAATAGTCCTGGTTTAGACCTGGTTTAGTCCTAGTTTAGTCCTGGTTTTGTCCTGGTTTAGACCAGGTTTAGACCTGGTTTAGTCCTGGTTTAGTCCTGGTTTAGTCCTGGTTTAGACCTGGTTTAGTCCTGGTTTAGTCCTGGTTTAGTCCTCGTTTCGACCTGGTTTAGTCCTGGTTTAGTCCTGGTTTAGTCCCGGTTCAGTCCCGGTTTAGACCTGGTTTAGTCTTGGTTTAGTCCTGGTTTAGTCCTGGTTTAGTCTTGGTTTAGTCCTGGTTTAGTCCTGGTTTAGACTTGGTTTAGTCCGGGTTTAGACCTGGTTTAGTCCTGGTTTAGTCCTGGTTTAGTCCTGGTTTAGATCTGGTTTGGACCTGGTTTAGACCTGGTTTAGTCCTAGTTTAGTCCTGGTTTAGTCCTGGTTTGGACCTGGTTTAGACCTGGTTTAGACCTGGTTTAGTCCTAGTTTAGTCCTGGTTTAGTCCGGGTTTAGACCTGGTTTAGTCCTGGTTTAGACCTGGTTTAGACCTGGTTTAGTCCTAGTTAAGTCCTGGTTTAGACCTGGTTTAGACCTGGTTTAGTCCTAGTTAAGTCCTGGTTTAGTCCTGGTTTAGTCCTGGTTTAGACTTGGTTTAGTCCTGGTTTAGACCTGGTTTAGTCCTGGTTCAGTCCTGGTTTAGTCCTGGTTTAGACTTGGTTTAGTCCTGGTTTAGACCTGGTTTAGTCCTGGTTTAGTCCTGGTTTAGACCTGGTTTAATCCATGTTTAGTCCTGGTTTAGTCCTGGTTTAGACCTGGTTTAGAACTGGTTTAGACCTGGTTTAGTCCTGG
The DNA here is from genome assembly GCF_026437365.1 of Eucyclogobius newberryi. Taxonomy (NCBI): domain Eukaryota; kingdom Metazoa; phylum Chordata; class Actinopteri; order Gobiiformes; family Gobiidae; genus Eucyclogobius; species Eucyclogobius newberryi. The sequence goes on along the minus strand of NW_027315726.1, from coordinate 259,294 downwards.
TTTAGTCCTGGTTTAGTCCTGGTTTCGACCTGGTTTAGTCCTGGTTTAGTCCTGGTTAAGTCCTGGTTTAGACCTGGTTTAGTCCTGGTTTAGTCCTGGTTTAGACCTGGTTTAGTCCTGGTTTAGACCAGGTTTAGACCTGGTTTAGTCTTGGTTTAGTCCTGGTTTAGTCCTGGTTTAGACCTGGTTTAGTCCTGGTTTAGTCCTGGTTTAGTCCTGGTTTAGTCCTGGTTTAGACCTGGTTTAGTCCTGGTTTAGTCCTGGTTTAGACCTTGTTTAGTCCTGGTTTGGACCTGGTTTAGACCTGGTTTAGTCCTGGTTTAGACCTGGTTTAGTCCTGGTTTAGTCCTGGTTTAGACCTTGTTTAGTCCTGGTTTCGACCTGGTTTAGTCTTGCTTTAATCCTGGTTTAGATCTGGTTTTGTCCTGGTTTAGTCCTGGTTTAGTCCTGGTTTAGTCCTGGTTTAGTCCTGGTTTAGACCTGGTTTAATCCATGTTTAGTCCTGGTTTAGTCCTGGTTTAGACCTGGTTTAGAACTGGTTTAGACCTGGTTTAGTCCTGGTTTAGTCTTGGTTTAGTCCTGGTTTAGTCCTGGTTTAGACTTGGTTTAGTCCGGGTTTAGACCTGGTTTAGTCCTGGTTTAGTCCTGGTTTAGTCCTGGTTTAGATCTGGTTTGGACCTGGTTTAGACCTGGTTTAGTCCTGGTTTAGACCTGGTTTAGACCTGGTTTAGTCCTAGTTTAGTCCTGGTTTAGACCTGGTTTAGTCCTGGTTTAGTCCTGGTTTAGTCCTGGTTTAGTCCTGGTTTGGACCTGGTTTGGACGTGGTTTAGTCCTAGTTTAGTCCTGGTTTAGTCCTGGTTTAGACCTGGTTTAGTCCTGGTTTAGTCCTGGTTTAAACTTGGTTTAGTCCTGGTTTAGACCTGGTTTAGTCCTGGTTTAGTCCTGGTTTAGACCTGGTTTAGTCCTGGTTTAGTCCTGGTTTAGTCCTGGTTTAGACCTGGTTTAGTCCTGGTTTAGTCCTTGTTTAGACCTGGATTAGTCCTGGTTTAGACCTGGTTTAGTCCTAGTTTAGTCCTGGTTTAGACTTGGTTTAGTCCGGGTTTAGACCTGGTTTAGTCCTGGTTTAGTCCTGGTTTAGTCCTGGTTTAGTCCTGGTTTAGATCTGGTTTGGACCTGGTTTAGACCTGGTTTAGTCCTAGTTTAGTCCTGGTTTAGACCTGGTTTAGTCCTGGTTTAGTCCTGGTTTAGTCCTGGTTTAGTGCTGGTTTAGACCTGGTTTAGACCTGGTTTAGACCTGGTTTAGTCCTGGTTTAGACCTTGTTTAGTCCTGGTTTGGACCTGGTTTGGACCTGGTTTAGTCCTAGTTTAGTCCTGGTTTAGTCCTGGTTTAGACCTGGTTTAGTCCTGGTTTAGACCTGGTTTAGTCCTGGTTTAGTCCTGGTTTAAACTTGGTTTAGTCCTGGTTTAGACCTGGTTTAGTCCTGGTTTAGTCCTGGTTTAGACCTTGGTTTAGTCCTGGTTTAGTCCTTGTTTAGACCTGGATTAGTCCTGGTTTAGACCTGGTTTAGTCCTAGTTTAGTCCTGGTTTAGACTTGGTTTAGTCTGGGTTTAGACCTGGTTTAGTCCTGGTTTAGTCCTAGTTTAGTCCTGGTTTAGTCCTGGTTTGGACCTGGTTTAGACCTGGTTTAGTCCTGGTTTAGACCTGGTTTAGACCTGGTTTAGACCTGGTTTAGTCCTAGTTTAGTCCTGGTTTAGTCCGGGTTTAGACCTGGTTTAGTCCTGGTTTAGTCCGGGTTTAGACCTGGTTTAGACTTGGTTAAGTCCTGGTTTAGACCTGGTTTAGACCTGGTTTAGTCCTGGTTTAGACCTGGTTTAGTCCTGGTTTAGTCCTGGTTTAGACTTGGTTTAGTCCTGGTTTCGACCTGGTTTAGTCCTGGTTTAATCCTGGTTTAGTCCTGGTTTAGTCCTGGTTTAGTCCTGGTTCAGTCCTGGTTTAGTCCTGGTTTAGACTTGGTTTAGTCCTGGTTTAGACCTGGTTTAGTCCTGGTTTAGTCCTGGTTTAGACCTGGTTTAATCCATGTTTAGTCCTGGTTTAGTCCTGGTTTAGACCTGGTTTAGTACTGGTTTGGACCTGGTTTAGTCCTGGTTTAGTCCTGGTTTAGACCTGGTTTAGACCTGGTTTAGTCCTGGTTTAGTCCTGGTTTAGTCCTGGTTTCGACCTGGTTTAGTCCTGGTTTAATCCTGGTTTAGACCTGGTTTAGTCCTGGTTTAGACCTGGTTTAGACCTGGTTTAGTCCTGGTTTAGTCCTGGTATAGTCCTGGTTTAGTCCTGGTTTAGTCCTGGTTTAGACCAGGTTTAGACCTGGTTTAGTCTTGGTTTAGTCCTGGTTTTAATCCTGGTTTAGACCTGGTTTAGTCCTGGTTTAGTCCTGGTTTAGACTTGGTTTAGTCCTGGTTTAGACCTGGTTTAGTCCTGGTTTAGTCCTGGTTTAGTCCTGGTTTAGACCTGGTTTAGACCTGGTTTAGACCTGGTTTAGTCCTTGTTTAGACCTTGTTTAGTCCTGGTTTAGACCTGGTTTAGTCCTGGTTTAGACCTGGTTTAGACCTGGTTTAGTCCTAGTTAAGTCCTGGTTTAGTCCTGGTTTAGTCCTGGTTTAGACTTGGTTTAGTCCTGGTTTCGACCTGGTTTAGTCCTGGTTTAATCCTGGTTTAGACCTGGTTTAGTCCTGGTTTAGTCCTGGTTTAGTCCTGGTTCAGTCCTGGTTTAGTCCTGGTTTAGACTTGGTTTAGTCCTGGTTTAGACCTGGTTTAGTCCTGGTTTAGTCCTGGTTTAGACCTGGTTTAATCCATGTTTAGTCCTGGTTTAGTCCTGGTTTAGACCTGGTTTAGAACTGGTTTAGACCTGGTTTAGTCCTGGTTTAGTCCTGGTTTAGTCCTGGTTTCGACCTGGTTTAGTCCTGGTTTAGTCCTGGTTAAGTCCTGGTTTAGACCTGGTTTAGTCCTGGTTTAGTCCTGGTTTAGACCTGGTTTAGTCCTGGTTTAGACCAGGTTTAGACCTGGTTTAGTCTTGGTTTAGTCCTGGTTTAGTCCTGGTTTAGACCTGGTTTAGTCCTGGTTTAGTCCTGGTTTAGTCCTGGTTTAGTCCTGGTTTAGACCTGGTTTAGTCCTGGTTTAGTCCTGGTTTAGACCTTGTTTAGTCCTGGTTTGGACCTGGTTTAGACCTGGTTTAGTCCTGGTTTAGACCTGGTTTAGTCCTGGTTTAGTCCTGGTTTAGACCTTGTTTAGTCCTGGTTTCGACCTGGTTTAGTCTTGCTTTAATCCTGGTTTAGATCTGTTTTTGTCCTGGTTTAGTCCTGGTTTAGTCCTGGTTTAGTCCTGGTTTAGTCCTGGTTTAGACCTGGTTTAATCCATGTTTAGTCCTGGTTTAGTCCTGGTTTAGACCTGGTTTAGAACTGGTTTAGACCTGGTTTAGTCCTGGTTTAGTCTTGGTTTAGTCCTGGTTTAGTCCTGGTTTAGACTTGGTTTAGTCCGGGTTTAGACCTGGTTTAGTCCTGGTTTAGTCCTGGTTTAGTCCTGGTTTAGATCTGGTTTGGACCTGGTTTAGACCTGGTTTAGTCCTGGTTTAGACCTGGTTTAGACCTGGTTTAGTCCTAGTTTAGTCCTGGTTTAGACCTGGTTTAGTCCTGGTTTAGTCCTGGTTTAGTCCTGGTTTAGTCCTGGTTTGGACCTGGTTTGGACGTGGTTTAGTCCTAGTTTAGTCCTGGTTTAGTCCTGGTTTAGACCTGGTTTAGTCCTGGTTTAGTCCTGGTTTAAACTTGGTTTAGTCCTGGTTTAGACCTGGTTTAGTCCTGGTTTAGTCCTGGTTTAGACCTGGTTTAGTCCTGGTTTAGTCCTGGTTTAGTCCTGGTTTAGACCTGGTTTAGTCCTGGTTTAGTCCTTGTTTAGACCTGGATTAGTCCTGGTTTAGACCTGGTTTAGTCCTAGTTTAGTCCTGGTTTAGACTTGGTTTAGTCCGGGTTTAGACCTGGTTTAGTCCTGGTTTAGTCCTGGTTTAGTCCTGGTTTAGTCCTGGTTTAGATCTGGTTTGGACCTGGTTTAGACCTGGTTTAGTCCTAGTTTAGTCCTGGTTTAGACCTGGTTTAGTCCTGGTTTAGTCCTGGTTTAGTCCTGGTTTAGTGCTGGTTTAGACCTGGTTTAGACCTGGTTTAGACCTGGTTTAGTCCTGGTTTAGACCTTGTTTAGTCCTGGTTTGGACCTGGTTTGGACCTGGTTTAGTCCTAGTTTAGTCCTGGTTTAGTCCTGGTTTAGACCTGGTTTAGTCCTGGTTTAGACCTGGTTTAGTCCTGGTTTAGTCCTGGTTTAAACTTGGTTTAGTCCTGGTTTAGACCTGGTTTAGTCCTGGTTTAGTCCTGGTTTAGACCTTGGTTTAGTCCTGGTTTAGTCCTTGTTTAGACCTGGATTAGTCCTGGTTTAGACCTGGTTTAGTCCTAGTTTAGTCCTGGTTTAGACTTGGTTTAGTCTGGGTTTAGACCTGGTTTAGTCCTGGTTTAGTCCTAGTTTAGTCCTGGTTTAGTCCTGGTTTGGACCTGGTTTAGACCTGGTTTAGTCCTGGTTTAGACCTGGTTTAGACCTGGTTTAGACCTGGTTTAGTCCTAGTTTAGTCCTGGTTTAGTCCGGGTTTAGACCTGGTTTAGTCCTGGTTTAGTCCGGGTTTAGACCTGGTTTAGACTTGGTTAAGTCCTGGTTTAGACCTGGTTTAGACCTGGTTTAGTCCTGGTTTAGACCTGGTTTAGTCCTGGTTTAGTCCTGGTTTAGACTTGGTTTAGTCCTGGTTTCGACCTGGTTTAGTCCTGGTTTAATCCTGGTTTAGTCCTGGTTTAGTCCTGGTTTAGTCCTGGTTCAGTCCTGGTTTAGTCCTGGTTTAGACTTGGTTTAGTCCTGGTTTAGACCTGGTTTAGTCCTGGTTTAGTCCTGGTTTAGACCTGGTTTAATCCATGTTTAGTCCTGGTTTAGTCCTGGTTTAGACCTGGTTTAGTACTGGTTTGGACCTGGTTTAGTCCTGGTTTAGTCCTGGTTTAGACCTGGTTTAGACCTGGTTTAGTCCTGGTTTAGTCCTGGTTTAGTCCTGGTTTCGACCTGGTTTAGTCCTGGTTTAATCCTGGTTTAGACCTGGTTTAGTCCTGGTTTAGACCTGGTTTAGACCTGGTTTAGTCCTGGTTTAGTCCTGGTTTAGTCCTGGTTTAGTACTGGTTTAGTCCTGGTTTAGTCCTGGTTTAGTCCTGGTTTAGACCTGGTTTAATCCATGTTTAGTCCTGGTTTAGTCCTGGTTTAGACCTGGTTTAGAACTGGTTTAGACCTGGTTTAGTCCTGGTTTAGTCTTGGTTTAGTCCTGGTTTAGTCCTGGTTTAGACTTGGTTTAGTCCGGGTTTAGACCTGGTTTAGTCCTGGTTTAGTCCTGGTTTAGTCCTGGTTTAGATCTGGTTTGGACCTGGTTTAGACCTGGTTTAGTCCTGGTTTAGACCTGGTTTAGACCTGGTTTAGTCCTAGTTTAGTCCTGGTTTAGACCTGGTTTAGTCCTGGTTTAGTCCTGGTTTAGTCCTGGTTTAGTCCTGGTTTGGACCTGGTTTGGACGTGGTTTAGTCCTAGTTTAGTCCTGGTTTAGTCCTGGTTTAGACCTGGTTTAGTCCTGGTTTAGTCCTGGTTTAAACTTGGTTTAGTCCTGGTTTAGACCTGGTTTAGTCCTGGTTTAGTCCTGGTTTAGACCTGGTTTAGTCCTGGTTTAGTCCTGGTTTAGTCCTGGTTTAGACCTGGTTTAGTCCTGGTTTAGTCCTTGTTTAGACCTGGATTAGTCCTGGTTTAGACCTGGTTTAGTCCTAGTTTAGTCCTGGTTTAGACTTGGTTTAGTCCGGGTTTAGACCTGGTTTAGTCCTGGTTTAGTCCTGGTTTAGTCCTGGTTTAGTCCTGGTTTAGATCTGGTTTGGACCTGGTTTAGACCTGGTTTAGTCCTAGTTTAGTCCTGGTTTAGACCTGGTTTAGTCCTGGTTTAGTCCTGGTTTAGTCCTGGTTTAGTGCTGGTTTAGACCTGGTTTAGACCTGGTTTAGACCTGGTTTAGTCCTGGTTTAGACCTTGTTTAGTCCTGGTTTGGACCTGGTTTGGACCTGGTTTAGTCCTAGTTTAGTCCTGGTTTAGTCCTGGTTTAGACCTGGTTTAGTCCTGGTTTAGACCTGGTTTAGTCCTGGTTTAGTCCTGGTTTAAACTTGGTTTAGTCCTGGTTTAGACCTGGTTTAGTCCTGGTTTAGTCCTGGTTTAGACCTTGGTTTAGTCCTGGTTTAGTCCTTGTTTAGACCTGGATTAGTCCTGGTTTAGACCTGGTTTAGTCCTAGTTTAGTCCTGGTTTAGACTTGGTTTAGTCTGGGTTTAGACCTGGTTTAGTCCTGGTTTAGTCCTAGTTTAGTCCTGGTTTAGTCCTGGTTTGGACCTGGTTTAGACCTGGTTTAGTCCTGGTTTAGACCTGGTTTAGACCTGGTTTAGACCTGGTTTAGTCCTAGTTTAGTCCTGGTTTAGTCCGGGTTTAGACCTGGTTTAGTCCTGGTTTAGTCCGGGTTTAGACCTGGTTTAGACTTGGTTAAGTCCTGGTTTAGACCTGGTTTAGACCTGGTTTAGTCCTGGTTTAGACCTGGTTTAGTCCTGGTTTAGTCCTGGTTTAGACTTGGTTTAGTCCTGGTTTCGACCTGGTTTAGTCCTGGTTTAATCCTGGTTTAGTCCTGGTTTAGTCCTGGTTTAGTCCTGGTTCAGTCCTGGTTTAGTCCTGGTTTAGACTTGGTTTAGTCCTGGTTTAGACCTGGTTTAGTCCTGGTTTAGTCCTGGTTTAGACCTGGTTTAATCCATGTTTAGTCCTGGTTTAGTCCTGGTTTAGACCTGGTTTAGTACTGGTTTGGACCTGGTTTAGTCCTGGTTTAGTCCTGGTTTAGACCTGGTTTAGACCTGGTTTAGTCCTGGTTTAGTCCTGGTTTAGTCCTGGTTTCGACCTGGTTTAGTCCTGGTTTAATCCTGGTTTAGACCTGGTTTAGTCCTGGTTTAGACCTGGTTTAGACCTGGTTTAGTCCTGGTTTAGTCCTGGTTTAGTCCTGGTATAGTCCTGGTTTAGTCCTGGTTTAGTCCTGGTTTAGACCAGGTTTAGACCTGGTTTAGTCTTGGTTTAGTCCTGGTTTTAATCCTGGTTTAGACCTGGTTTAGTCCTGGTTTAGTCCTGGTTTAGACTTGGTTTAGTCCTGGTTTAGACCTGGTTTAGTCCTGGTTTAGTCCTGGTTTAGTCCTGGTTTAGACCTGGTTTAGACCTGGTTTAGACCTGGTTTAGTCCTTGTTTAGACCTTGTTTAGTCCTGGTTTGGACCTGGTTTAGACCTGGTTTAGTCCTGGTTTAGTCCTGGTTTAGACCTGGTTTAATCCATGTTTAGACCTGGTTTAGAACTGGTTTAGACCTGGTTTAGTCCTGGTTCAGTCCTGGTTTAGTCCTGGTTTGGACCTGATTTAGTCCTGGTTTAGTCCTGGTTTGGACCTGGTTTAGTCCTGGTTTAGTCCTGGTTTAGTCCTGGTTTAGACCTGGTTTAGTCCTGTTTTAATCCTGGTTTAGACCTGGTTTAGTCCTGGTTCTGTCCTGGTTCTGTCCTGGTTTAGACCTGGTTTAGTCCTGGTTTAGTCCTGGTTTAGTCCTGGTTTCGACCTGGTTTAGTCCTGGTTTAATCCTGGTTTAGACCTGGTTTAGTCCTGGTTTAGTCCTGGTTTAGACCTGGTTTAGTCCTGGTTTAGACCAGGTTTAGACCTGGTTTAGTCCTGGTTTAATCCTGGTTTAGACCTGGTTTAGTCCTGGTTTAGTCCTGGTTTAGACCTGGTTTAGTCCTGGTTTAGACCTGGTTTAGTCCTGGTTTAGACCAGGTTTAGACCTGGTTTAGTCCTGGTTTACTCCTGGTGTAGACCTGGTTTAGTCACGGTTCAGTCCCGGTTTAGACCTGGTTTAGTCTTGGTTTAGTCCTGGTTTAGTCTTGGTTTAGTCCTGGTTTAGTCCTGGTTTAGTCTTGGTTTAGTCCTGGTTTAGTCCTGGTTTAGACTTGGTTTAGTCCGGGTTTAGACCTGGTTTAGTCCTGGTTTAGTCCTGGTTTAGTCCTGGTTTAGATCTGGTTTGGACCTGGTTTAGACCTGGTTTAGTCCTGGTTTGGACCTGGTTTAGACCTGGTTTAGACCTGGTTTAGTCCTGGTTTAGACCTGGTTTAGTCCTAGTTAAGTCCTGGTTTAGTCCTGGTTTAGTCCTGGTTTAGACCTGGTTTAGTCCTGGTTTAGTCCTGGTTTAGACTTGGTTTAGTCCTGGTTTAGACCTGGTTTAGTCCTGGTTTAGTCCTGGTTTAGTCCTGGTTTAGTCCTGGTTTAGACCTGGTTTAGTCCTGGTTTAGTCCTGTTTTAAACTTGGTTTAGTCCTGGTTTAGACCTGGTTTAGTCCTGGTTTAGTCCTGGTTTAGACCTGGTTTAGTCCTGGTTTAGTCCTGGTTTAGTCCTGGTTTAGACCTGGTTTAGTCCTGGTTTAGTCCTGGTTTAGACCTGGATTAGTCCTGGTTTAGACCTGGTTTAGTCCTGGTTTAGTCCTGGTTTAGTCCTGGTTTAGACCTGGTTTAGACCTGGTTTAGACCTGGTTTAGACCTGGTTTAGTCCTGGTTTAGACCTGGTTTAGTCCTGGTTTAGACCTGGTTTAGTCCTGGTTTGGACCTGGTTTAGACCTGGTTTAGTCCTGGTTCTGTCCTGGTTCTGTCCTGGTTTAGACCTTGTTTAGTCCTGGTTTAGACCAGGTTTAGACCTGGTTTAGTCCTGGTTTAGTCCTGGTTTTGTCCTGGTTTAGACCAGGTTTAGACCTGGTTTAGTCCTGGTTTAGTCCTGGTTTAGTCCTGGTTTAGACCTGGTTTAGTCCTGGTTTAGTCCTGGTTTAGTCCTCGTTTCGACCTGGTTTAGTCCTGGTTTACTCCTGGTTTAGACCTGGTTTAGTCCCGGTTCAGTCCCGGTTTAGACCTGGTTTAATCCATGTTTAGTCCTGGTTTAGTCCTGGTTTAGTCCTGGTTTAGACTTGGTTTAGTCCTGGTTTAGACCTGGTTTAGAACTGGTTTAGACCTGGTTTAGTCCTGGTTCAGTCCTGGTTTAGTCCTGGTTTGGACCTGATTTAGTCCTGGTTTAGTCCTGGTTTGGACCTGGTTTAGTCCTGGTTTAGTCCTGGTTTAGTCCTGGTTTAGACCTGGTTTAGTCCTGTTTTAATCCTGGTTTAGACCTGGTTTAGTCCTGGTTCTGTCCTGGTTCTGTCCTGGTTTAGACCTGGTTTAGTCCTGGTTTAGTCCTGGTTTAGTCCTGGTTTCGACCTGGTTTAGTCCTGGTTTAATCCTGGTTTAGACCTGGTTTAGTCCTGGTTTAGTCCTGGTTTAGACCTGGTTTAGTCCTGGTTTAGACCAGGTTTAGACCTGGTTTAGTCCTGGTTTAATCCTGGTTTAGACCTGGTTTAGTCCTGGTTTAGTCCTGGTTTAGACCTGGTTTAGTCCTGGTTTAGACCTGGTTTAGTCCTGGTTTAGACCAGGTTTAGACCTGGTTTAGTCCTGGTTTACTCCTGGTTTAGACCTGGTTTAGTCACGGTTCAGTCCCGGTTTAGACCTGGTTTAGTCTTGGTTTAGTCCTGGTTTAGTCTTGGTTTAGTCCTGGTTTAGTCCTGGTTTAGTCTTGGTTTAGTCCTGGTTTAGTCCTGGTTTAGACTTGGTTTAGTCCGGGTTTAGACCTGGTTTAGTCCTGGTTTAGTCCTGGTTTAGTCCTGGTTTAGATCTGGTTTGGACCTGGTTTAGACCTGGTTTAGTCCTGGTTTGGACCTGGTTTAGACCTGGTTTAGACCTGGTTTAGTCCTGGTTTAGACCTGGTTTAGTCCTAGTTAAGTCCTGGTTTAGTCCTGGTTTAGTCCTGGTTTAGACCTGGTTTAGTCCTGGTTTAGTCCTGGTTTAGACTTGGTTTAGTCCTGGTTTAGACCTGGTTTAGTCCTGGTTTAGTCCTGGTTTAGTCCTGGTTTAGTCCTGGTTTAGACCTGGTTTAGTCCTGGTTTAGTCCTGTTTTAAACTTGGTTTAGTCCTGGTTTAGACCTGGTTTAGTCCTGGTTTAGTCCTGGTTTAGACCTGGTTTAGTCCTGGTTTAGTCCAGGTATAGTCCTGGTTTAGACCTGGTTTAGTCCTGGTTTAGTCCTGGTTTAGACCTGGATTAGTCCTGGTTTAGACCTGGTTTAGTCCTGGTTTAGTCCTGGTTTAGTCCTGGTTTAGACCTGGTTTAGACCTGGTTTAGACCTGGTTTAGACCTGGTTTAGTCCTGGTTTAGACCTGGTTTAGTCCTGGTTTAGACCTGGTTTAGTCCTGGTTTGGACCTGGTTTAGACCTGGTTTAGTCCTGGTTCTGTCCTGGTTCTGTCCTGGTTTAGACCTTGTTTAGTCCTGGTTTAGACCAGGTTTAGACCTGGTTTAGTCCTGGTTTAGTCCTGGTTTTGTCCTGGTTTAGACCAGGTTTAGACCTGGTTTAGTCCTGGTTTAGTCCTGGTTTAGTCCTGGTTTAGACCTGGTTTAGTCCTGGTTTAGTCCTGGTTTAGTCCTCGTTTCGACCTGGTTTAGTCCTGGTTTACTCCTGGTTTAGACCTGGTTTAGTCCCGGTTCAGTCCCGGTTTAGACCTGGTTTAGTCTTGGTTTAGTCCTGGTTTAGTCCTGGTTTAGTCCTGGTTTAGTCTTGGTTTAGTCCTGGTTTAGTCCTGGTTTAGACTTGGTTTAGTCCGGGTTTAGACCTGGTTTAGTCCTGGTTTAGTCCTGGTTTAGTCCTGGTTTAGATCTGGTTTGGACCTGGTTTAGACCTGGTTTAGACCTGGTTTAGACCTGGTTTAGTCCTCGTTTCGACCTGGTTTAGTCCTGGTTTACTCCTGGTTTAGACCTGGTTTAGTCCCGGTTCAGTCCCGGTTTAGAACAGGTTTAGTCTTGGTTTTGTCCTGGTTTAGTCCTGGTTTAGTCCTGGTTTAGTCTTGGTTTAGTCCTGGTTTAGTCCTGGTTTAGACTTGGTTTAGTCCGGGTTTAGACCTGGTTTAGTCCTGGTTTAGTCCTGGTTTAGTCCTGGTTTAGATCTGGTTTGGACCTGGTTTAGACCTGGTTTAGTCCTGGTTTAGACCTGGTTTAGTCCTAGTTAAGACCTGGTTTAGTCCTGGTTTAGTCCTGGTTTAGTCCTGGTTTAGACTTGGTTTAGTCCTGGTTTAGACCTGGTTTAGTCCTGGTTTAGTCCTGGTTTAGTCCTGGTTTAGACCTGGTTTAGTCCTGGTTTAGTCCTGGTTTAGTCCTGGTTTAGACCTGGTTTAGTCCTGGTTTAGTCCTGTTTTAAACTTGGTTTAGTCCTGGTTTAGACCTGGTTTAGTCCTGGTTTAGTCCTGGTTTAGACCTGGTTTAGTCCTGGTTTAGTCCTGGTTTAGTCCTGGTTTAGACCTGGTTTAGTCCTGGTTTAGTCCTGGTTTAGACCTGGATTAGTCCTGGTTTAGACCATGTTTAGTCCTGGTTTAGTCCTTGTTTAGTCCTGGTTTAGACCTGGTTTAGACCTGGTTTAGTCCTGGTTTAGACCTGGTTTAGACCTGGTTTAGACCTGGTTTAGTCCTGGTTTAGACCTGGTTTAGTCCTGGTTTAGACCTGGTTTAGTCCTGGTTTGGACCTGGTTTAGACCTGGTTTAGTCCTGGTTCTGTCCTGGTTCTGTCCTGGTTTAGACCTGGTTTAGTCCTGGTTTAGACCAGGTTTAGACCTGGTTTAGTCCTTGTTTAGTCCTGGTTTTGTCCTGGTTTAGACCAGGTTTAGACCTGGTTTAGTCCTGGTTTAGTCCTGGTTTAGTCCTGGTTTAGTCCTCGTTTCAACCTGGTTTAGTCCTGGTTTAGTCCGGGTTTAGACCTGGTTTAGTCCCGGTTCAGTCCCGGTTTAGACCTGGTTTAGTCTTGGTTTAGTCCTGGTTTAGTCCTGGTTTAGTCTTGGTTTAGTCCTGGTTTAGTCCTGGTTTGGACTTGGTTTAGTCCTGGTTTAGTCCTGGTTTAGACCTGGTTTAGTCCTGGTTTAGTCCTGGTTTAGTCCTGGTTTAGATCTGGTTTGGACCTGGTTTAGACCTGGTTTAGTCCTGGTTAAGACCTGGTTTAGACCTGTATTAGTCCTAGTTTAGTCCTGGTTTAGACCTGGTTTAGTCCTGGTTTAGTCCTGGTTTAGTGCTGGTTTAGACCTGGTTTAGACCTGGTTTCGACCTGGTTTAGACCTGGTTTAGTCCTGGTTTAGACCTGGTTTAGTCCTGGTTTAGACCTGGTTTAGACCTGGTTTAGACCTGATTCAGTCCTAGTTTAGTCCTGGTTTAGTCCTGGTAGAGACCTGGTTTAGTCCTGGTTTAGTCCTGGTTTAAACTTGGTTTAGTCCTGGTTTAGACCTGGTTTAGTCCTGGTTTAGACCTGGTTTAGTCCTGGTTTAGTCCTGGTTTATTCCTGGTTTAGACCTGGTTTAGTCCTGGTTTAGTCCTGGTTTAGACCTGTATTAGTCCTGGTTTAGTCCTGGTTTAGACCTGGTTTAGACCTGGTTTAGTCCTGGTTTAGACCTGGTTTAGACCTGGTTTAGACCTGGTTTAGACCTGGTTTAGTCCTGGTTTAGACCTGGTTTAGTCCTGGTTTAGACCTGGTTTAGTCCTGGTTCTGTCCTGGTTCTGTCCTGGTTTAGACCTGGTTTAGTCCTGGTTTAGACCAGGTTTAGACCTGGTTTAGTCCTGGTTTAGTCCTGGTTTAGTCCTCGTTTCGACCTGGTTTAGTCCTGGTTTAGTCCTGGTTTAGACCTGGTTTAGTCCCGGTTTAGTCCTGGTTTAGTCCTGGTTTAGTCTTGGTTTAGTCCTGGTTTAGTCCTGGTTTAGACTTGGTTTAGTCCGGGTTTAGACCTGGTTTAGACCTGGTTCAGTCCTAGTTTAGTCCTGGTTTAGTCCTGGTTTAGTCCTGGTTTAAACTTGGTTTAGTCCTGGTTTAGACCTGGTTTAGTCCTGGTTTAGTCCTGGTTTAGACCTGGTTTAGTCCTGGTTTAGTCCTGGTTTATTCCTGGTTTAGACCTGGTTTAGTCCTGCTTTAGACCTGGTTTAGACCTGGTTTAGTCCTGGAGGAGCTGCAGACCACCGCTGACCACAGGAGGAGCTGCAGACCACCGCTGACCACAGGAGGAGCTGCAGACCACCGCTGAACACAGGAGGAGCTGCAGACCACCGCTGACCACAGGAGGAGCTGCAGACCACCGCTGACCACAGGAGGAGCTGCAGACCACCGCTGACCACAGGAGGAGCTGCAGACCACCACTGAACACAGCAGGAGCTGCAGACCTCCGCTGACCACAGGAGGAGCTGCAGACCACCGCTGACCACAGGAGGAGCTGCAGACCTCCGCTGACCACAGGAGGAGCTGCAGACCACCGCTGACCACAGGAGGAGCTGCAGACCACCGCTGACCACAGGAGGAGCTGCAGACCTCCGCTGACCACAGGAGGAGCTGCAGACCACCGCTGACCACAGGAGGAGCTGCAGACCTCCGCTGACCACAGGAGGAGCTGCAGACCACCGCTGACCACAGGAGGAGCTGCAGACCACCGCTGACCACAGGAGGAGCTGCAGACCGATACTGACCACAGGAGGAGCTGCAGACCTCCGCTGACCACAGGAGGAGCTGCAGACCACCGCTGACCACAGGAGGAGCTGCAGACCACCGCTGACCACAGGAGGAGCTGCAGACCACCGCTGACCACAGGAGGAGCTGCAGACCGATACTGACCACAGGAGGAGCTGCAGACCTCCGCTGACCACAGGAGGAGCTGCAGACCACCGCTGACCACAGGAGGAGCTGCAGACCTCTGCTGACCACAGGAGGAGCTGCAGACCACCGCTGACCACAGGAGGAGCTGCAGACCACCGCTGACCACAGGAGGAGCTGCAGACCTCTGCTGACCACAGGAGGAGCTGCAGACCTCCGCTGACCACAGGAGGAGCTGCAGACCACCGCTGACCACAGGAGGAGCTGCAGACCACCGCTGACCACAGAAGGAGCTGCAGACCTCCGCTGACCACAGGAGGAGCTGCAGACCACCGCTGACCACAGGAGGAGCTGCAGACCACCGCTGACCACAGGAGGAGCTGCAGACCTCCGCTGACCACAGGAGGAGCTGCAGACCACCGCTGACCACAGGAGGAGCTGCAGACCACCGCTGACCACAGGAGGAGCTGCAGACCGATACTGACCAAAGGAGGAGCTGCAGACCTCCGCTGACCACAGGAGGAGCTGCAGACCACCGCTGACCACAGGAGGAGCTGCAGACCACCGCTGACCACAGGAGGAGCTGCAGACCACCGCTGACCACAGGAGGAGCTGCAGACCGATACTGACCACAGGAGGAGCTGCAGACCTCCGCTGACCACAGGAGGAGCTGCAGACCACCGCTGACCACAGGAGGAGCTGCAGACCACCGCTGACCACAGGAGGAGCTGCAGACCGATACTGACCACAGGAGGAGCTGCAGACCTCCGCTGACCACAGGAGGAGCTGCAGACCACCGCTGACCACAGGAGGAGCTGCAGACCACCGCTGACCACAGGAGGAGCTGCAGACCACCGCTGACCACAGGAGGAGCTGCAGACCACCGCTGACCACAGGAGGAGCTGCAGACCTCCGCTGACCACAGGAGGAGCTGCAGACCACCGCTGACCACAGGAGGAGCTGCAGACCTCTGCTGACCACAGGAGGAGCTGCAGACCACCGCTGACCACAGGAGGAGCTGCAGACCACCGCTGACCACAGGAGGAGCTGCAAACCTCTGCTGACCACAGGAGGAGCTGCAGACCACCGCTGACCACAGGAGGAGCTGCAGACCACCGCTGACCACAGGAGGAGCTGCAGACCACCGCTGACCACAGGAGGAGCTGCAGACCACCGCTGACCACAGGAGGAGCTGCAGACCACCGCTGACCACAGGAGGAGCTGCAGACCACCGCTGACCACAGGAGGAGCTGCAGACCACCGCTGACCACAGGAGGAGCTGCAGACCACCGCTGACCACAGGAGGAGCTGCAGACCGATACTGACCACAGGAGGAGCTGCAGACCACCGCTGACCACAGGAGTAGCTGCAGACCACCGCTGACCACAGGAGGAGCTGCAGACCTCCGCTGACCACAGGAGGAGCTGCAGACCTCCGCTGACCACAGGAGGAGCTGCAGACCGATACTGACCACAGGAGGAGCTGCAGACCTCCGCTGACCACAGGAGGAGCTGCAGACCACCGCTGACCACAGGAGGAGCTGCAGACCACCGCTGACCACAGGAGGAGCTGCAGACCACCGCTGACCACAGGAGGAGCTGCAGACCACCGCTGACCACAGGAGGAGCTGCAGACCACCGCTGACCACAGGAGGAGCTGCAGACCGATACTGACCACAGGAGGAGCTGCAGACCTCCGCTGACCACAGGAGGAGCTGCAGACCACCGCTGACCACAGGAGGAGCTGCAGACCTCTGCTGACCACAGGAGGAGCTGCAGACCACCGCTGACCACAGGAGGAGCTGCAGACCTCCGCTGACCACAGGAGGAGCTGCAGACCACCGCTGACCACAGGAGGAGCTGCAGACCACCGCTGACCACAGGAGGAGCTGCAGACCGATACTGACCACAGGAGGAGCTGCAGACCACCGCTGACCACAGGAGGAGCTGCAGACCACCGCTGACCACAGGAGGAGCTGCAGACCGATACTGACCACAGGAGGAGCTGCAGACCTCCGCTGACCACAGGAGGAGCTGCAGACCACCGCTGACCACAGGAGGAGCTGCAGACCTCTGCTGACCACAGGAGGAGCTGCAGACCACCGCTGACCACAGGAGGAGCTGCAGACCTCCGCTGACCACAGGAGGAGCTGCAGACCTCCGCTGACCACAGGAGGAGCTGCAGACCACCGCTGACCACAGGAGGAGCTGCAGACCACCGCTGACCACAGGAGGAGCTGCAGACCACCGCTGACCACAGGAGGAGCTGCAGACCGATACTGACCACAGGAGGAGCTGCAGACCACCGCTGACCACAGGAGGAGCTGCAGACCTCCGCTGACCACAGGAGGAGCTGCAGACCACCGCTGACCACAGGAGGAGCTGCAGACCTCCGCTGACCACAGGAGGAGCTGCAGACCACCGCTGACCACAGGAGGAGCTGCAGACCGATACTGACCACAGGAGGAGCTGCAGACCTCCGCTGACCACAGGAGGAGCTGCAGACCACCGCTGACCACAGGAGGAGCTGCAGACCACCGCTGACCACAGGAGGAGCTGCAGACCACCGCTGACCACAGGAGGAGCTGCAGACCACCGCTGACCACAGGAGGAGCTGCAGACCACCGCTGACCACAGGAGGAGCTGCAGACCTCCGCTGACCACAGGAGGAGCTGCAGACCGATACTGACCACAGGAGGAGCTGCAGACCTCCGCTGACCACAGGAGGAGCTGCAGACCTCTACTGACCAAAGAAGGAGCTGCAGACCTCCGCTGACCACAGGAGGAGCTGCAGACCTCTACTGACCACAGGAGGAGCTGCAGACCTCCGCTGACCACAGGAGGAGCTACAGACCTCTTCTGACCACAGGAGGAGCTGCAGACCTCCGCTGACCACAGGAGGAGCTGCAGACCTCCGCTGACCACAGGAGGAGCTGCAGACCTCTACTGACCACAGGAGGAGCTGCAGACCTCCGCTGACCACAGGAGGAGCTACAGACTCCGCTGACCACAGGAGGAGCTGCAGACCGATACTGACCACAGGAGGAGCTGCAGACCTCCGCTGACCACAGGAGGAGCTGCAGACCTCTACTGACCACAGGAGGAGCTGCAGACCTCCGCTGACCACAGGAGGAGCTGCAGACCTCTGCTGACCACAGGAGGAGCTGCAGACCTCCGCTGACCACAGGAGGAGCTGCAGACCTCCGCTGACCACAGGAGGAGCTGCAGACCTCTACGAGGAGGCACCTCCATCCTCCGAGGACGAGGACGCGCCTCCATCCTCCGAGGACGATGAGCCGCCTCCATCCTCCGAGGACGAGGAGGCGCCTTCATCCTCCGAGTCCGAGGAGGCACCTGCCTCCTCCTCCGAGGCGCCTCCATCCTCCGAGGACGAGGAGGCGTCTCCATCCTCCGAGGACGAGGAGGTGCCTCCATCCTCCGAGGGAGAGGAGGCGCCTCCATCCTCTGAGGACAAGGAGGAAGAGGAGGCACCTCCATCCTCCGATTCCGAGGAGGCATTCCAAACTCCGAGGACGAGGAGGCGCCTCCATCCTCAGAGGACGAGGAGGCACCTCCATCCTCTGAGGACGAGGAAGCGCCTCCATCCTCCGAAGACGAGGAGGAGGCACCCCCATCCTCCGAGGACGAGGAGGCGCCTCCATCATCCGAGGAGACGCCTCCATCCTCCGAGGGAGAGGAGGCGCCTCGATCCTCTGAGGACAAGGAGGAAGAGGAGGCACCTCTATCCTCCGAGGATGAGGAGGCGCCTCCATCATCCGAGGAGGCGCCTCCATCCTCCGAGGACGAGGAGGTGCCTCCATCCTCCGAGGACGAGGAGGCGCCTCCATCCTCCGAAGACGAGGAGGAGGCACCCCCATCCTCCGAGGACGAGGAGGCGCCTCCATCCTCCGAGGACGAGGAGGTGCCTCCATCCTCCGAGGGAGAGGAGGCGCCTCCATCCTCTGAGGACGAGGAAGCGCCTCCATCCTCCGAAGACGAGGAGGAGGCACCCCCATCCTCCGAGGACGAGGAGGCGCCTCCATCATCCGAGGAGACGCCTCCATCCTCCGAGGACGAGGAGGTGCCTCCATCCTCCGAGGGAGAGGAGGCGCCTCGATCCTCTGAGGACAAGGAGGAAGAGGAGGCACCCCCATCCTCTGAGGACGAGGAGGCGCCTCCATCCTCCGAGGACGAGGAGGTGCCTCCATCCTCCGAGGACGAGGAGGCGCCTCCATCCTCCGAAGACGAGGAGGAGGCACCCCCATCCTCCGAGGACGAGGAGGCGCCTCCATCATCCGAGGAGACGCCTCCATCCTCCGAGGGAGAGGAGGCGCCTCGATCCTCTGAGGACAAGGAGGAAGAGGAGGCACCTCTATCCTCCGAGGATGAGGAGGCGCCTCCATCATCCGAGGAGGCGCCTCCATCCTCCGAGGACGAGGAGGTGCCTCCATCCTCCGAGGACGAGGAGGCGCCTCCATCCTCCGAAGACGAGGAGGAGGCACCCCCATCCTCCGAGGACGAGGAGGCGCCTCCATCCTCCGAGGACGAGGAGGTGCCTCCATCCTCCGAGGGAGAGGAGGCGCCTCCATCCTCTGAGGACGAGGAAGCGCCTCCATCCTCCGAAGACGAGGAGGAGGCACCCCCATCCTCCGAGGACGAGGAGGCGCCTCCATCATCCGAGGAGACGCCTCCATCCTCCGAGGACGAGGAGGTGCCTCCATCCTCCGAGGGAGAGGAGGCGCCTCGATCCTCTGAGGACAAGGAGGAAGAGGAGGCACCCCCATCCTCCGAGGACGAGGAGGCGCCTCCATCCTCCGAGGACGAGGAGGTGCCTCCATCCTCCGAGGACGAGGATTTTCTAACGAGCTTTGAACTCATGGCTTTGAAACAGCAAAGTACTGGAAGAAGAACTTCTAATAAAGTCTGGCGGCAACGTATCACTTGCATACCAACCACCATAAAACAATAACAACAACAACATGTAGTTTAGTAGTGTAAAGAAGTGTAATGTGCAACATTTGTGGAAAAGTACTACATGTGTGTAACACATGTGTGTCAGAGTACTACATGTGTGTAACACATGTGTGTCAGAGTACTACATGTGTGTAACACATGTGTGTCAGAGTACTACATGTGTGTAACACATGTGTGTCAGAGTACTACATGTGTGTAACACATGTGTGTCAGAGTACTACATGTGTGTAACACATGTGTGTCAGAGTACTACATGTGTGTAACACATGTGTGTCAGAGTACTACATGTGTGTAACACATGTGTGTCAGAGTACTACATGTGTGTAACACATGTGTGTCAGAGTACTACATGTGTGTAACACATGTGTGTCAGAGTACTACATGTGTGTAACACATGTGTGTCAGAGTACTACATGTGTGTAACACATGTGTGTCAGAGTACTACATGTGTTGTTCCTTCTCGCTCGTCCATGTTTTCTGCTGTGTTTCGCGTCACCGACGACGCTCAGTATTTCACAGTTGATGATTGCGTAGTTTGCGACACAAATAGTTGTTTGTCCGGACGAATTGCAAGATGGTGCTGAACGCAGACCTGAGCAGAGAGAAAGAGAGAGCGCCTCAGTGATCGGGCTGCACCCCCTCCATTAGCATTAGCGTTAGCATTAGCTATTTACTTTTGCAAATACTGAAAAAAGTATGGTGTGTACAACTGTCAAAAGCAACAGCCCCTAAGACGGTGAAAGTGATCGTAAAGAGGTCAATCCTGTTGAAATCGGTAAAAGTTTTAAGAAGTTTAAACGTGTCAAAATCCTACAATTCTAAAATACAAGAACATATAGTGTCAGATTTATTACATCATAAGCAGAGGCGCAATAAAATAGATAAAATAAAAATAAAGTAACATACAAGTAAAGTAAAGTGAAATAAATTAAATACATTAAATATATCAAATAAAAGTAAAGTAAAATAAAATACATTAAAATAAAGGAATCTCTTGGAAAAGGATAAAAATCTGAAGTCGGTGAGATCAAACCAGGTCACATGTGTGGTCACATGTGTGGTCATGTCACACGTGTGGTCACATGTGTGGTCATGTCACATGTGTGGTCATGTCACATGTGTGGTCATGTCACATGTGTGGTCATGTCACACGTGTGGTCATGTCACATGTGTGGTCATGTCACATGTGTGGTCACATGTGTGGTCATGACACTTGTGTGGTCACAGGTGTGGTCATCTCACATGTGTGGTCATGACACTTGTGTGGTCACATGTGTGGTCATGTCACATGTGTGGTCACATGTGTGGTCATGACACTTGTGTGGTCACAGGTGTGGTCATCTCACATGTGTGGTCACAGGTGTGGTCATGACACTTGTGTGGTCACATGTGTGGTCATGTCACATGTGTGGTCACATGTGTGGTCATGACACTTGTGTGGTCACAGGTGTGGTCATCTCACATGTGTGGTCATGACACTTGTGTGGTCACATGTGTGATCATGTCACATGTGTGGTCACAGGTGTGGTCATGACACTTGTGTGGTCACATGTGTGATCATGTCACATGTGTGGTCACATGTGTGGTCATGACACTTGTGTGGTCACAGGTGTGGTCATCTCACATGTGTGGTCATGACACTTGTGTGGTCACATGTGTGGTCATCTCACATGTGTGAACACAGGTGTGGTCATGACACTTGTGTGGTCACATGTGTGGTCATGTCACTTGTGTGGTCACATGTGTGGTCATGTCACATGTGTGGTCATCTCACATGTGTGGTCATATGTGTGGTCACAGGTGTGGTCATGTCACTTGTGTGGTCACATGTGTGGTCATGTCACATGTGTGGTTGGTCATGACACTTGTGTGGTCACATGTGTGGTCATGACACTTGTGTGGTCACATGTGTGGTCATGTCACATGTGTGGTCACATGTGTGGTCATGTCACATGTGTGGTCATGTCACATGTGTGGTCACATGTGTGGTCATGTCACATGTGTGGTCATGTCACATGTGTGGTCACATGTGTGGTCATGTCACATTTGTGGTCATGTCACATGTGTGGTCACAGGTGTGGTCATGTTTTAAGAGTGTTTTTTAAACTTCCTATAAGTTATCTGTCTTTTTCCTCTGTATCTACTGTGTTGCAACAATGAAATTTCCCCATGTGTGGACAATAAAGGAATATCTTATCTTATCTTACATGTGTGGACATGACCACACATGTGACTGCACCCTCCTTGATGTGACCACACCGTCCGACCCCTGACCACACCCTCAGACCCCTGACCACACCCTCAGACCCCTGACCTCACCCTCAGACACCTGACCACACCCTCAGACCCCTGACCTCACCCTCAGACACCTGACCACACCCTCAGACCCCTGACCACACCCTCAGACACCTGACCACACCCTCAGTCATCTGACCACACCCTCAGACACCTGACCACACCCTCAGTCACCTGACCACACCCTCAGTCACCTGACCACACCCTCAGACCCCTGACCTCACCCTCAGACACCTGACCACACCCTCAGTCATCTGACCACACCCTCAGACACCTGACCACACCCTCAGTCATCTGACCACACCCTCAGACACCTGACCACACCCTCAGTCACCTGACCACACCCTCAGACCCCTGACCTCACCCTCAGACACCTGACCACACCCTCAGTCACCTGACCACACCCTCAGACACCTGACCACACCCTCAGTCACCTGACCACACCCTCAGACACCTGACCACACCCTCAGTCACCTGACCACACCCTCAGACACCTGACCACACCCTCAGACACCTGACCACACCCTCAGTCACCTGACCACACCCTCAGACACCTGACCACACCCTCAGTCACCTGACCACACCCTCAGACACCTGACCACACCCTCAGTCACCTGACCACACCCTCAGACACCTGACCACACCCTCAGACACCTGACCACACCCTCAGACACCTGACCACACCCTCAGTCACCTGACCACACCCTCAGACACCTGACCACACCCTCAGTCACCTGACCACACCCTCAGTCACCTGACCACACCCTCAGACACCTGACCACACCCTCAGTCACCTGACCACACCCTCAGACACCTGACCACACCCTCAGTCACCTGACCACACCCTCAGACACCTGACCACACCCTCAGACACCTGACCACACCCTCAGACACCTGACCACACCCTCAGTCACCTGACCACACCCTCAGACACCTGACCACACCCTCAGTCACCTGACCACACCCTCAGACACCTGACCACACCCTCAGTCACCTGACCACACTCTAATATGAGGTCATGTGACTATGAGCAAGACACTTTTCCCAATAAACAAATAGAAAGCGAAAAGAGGAAACGGCTGATGCATCTTCAGCCACGTCCGGTTTGTTTTTCTCCGAGTTCAGTGGAAAACAAACCTCAACACAAATATGTCAATCATCTGCTCGAAACCCAAGACACACGAGACATGAGAGACATGAGAGACATTAGAGACATTAGAGACATTAGAGACATTATATCAAGAGAGAGAGAGAGAGGGGGAGGGGGGGAGGCAACGTAAAAAAGAGAGAAAGTGGAGAAAACGAGAAAGGGAGGGACAGAGGGTGGAGAGAGGAGATAAAATGGAGATAATGTGCAGAAAAAGAGAGAGAGAGAGGGAAAGAGAGGGAGGGAAAAGATAAAATGGAGAGAAAGTGGAGAAAATGAGACAGAGAAGGGGAGGGAGAAACAGAAAGAAAAGGAGAGAGAGGGAGGAAAAGAGAAGAGGAAGAGAGAGAGAGAGAGAGAGAGAGAGAGAGAAAGAGGTAAAGGAGGAGAGTGCTTCTTCTCTCTTCTGACTCTTCCTCTCTCTGCTCAGAGTGGCTCATTGGGCCCCTGGTTCATGCGTCCCCGGGGCCACCCCCCACCCCCCCTCCCCTCCCCCCCTCCAGCCTGAGAACGGAAGCAGCCGCTCGTCCCTCGTTTCACAATCGAGTTAAAGCCTCTGAGCAGCAGCAGAACATCAGCAGATCCACCGCTCGCTCCAGCGCCTCGAGGACCACGACCCGGACGCGGCGCAGAACCCACGGTAACGTCGCTCGGGCCGCGGGACAGGGGTCGAGAGGTGTCTGTGTGGGACGGGGGGTGAGACATGTGTGTGTAGGACGGGGGTGAGACATGTGTGTGTGGGACGGAGGGTGAGACGTGTTGGTGTGGGACGGGGGGTGAGACATGTGTGTGTGTGGGACGGGGGGTGAGACATGTGTGTGTGTGTGTGGACGGAGGGTGAGACATGTGTGTGTGGGACGGGGGTGAGACATGTGTGTGTGGGACGGGGGGTGAGACATGTGTGTGTGGGACGGGGGGTGAGACATGTGTGTGTGGGACGGGGGGTGAGACATGTGTGTGGGACGGGGGTGAGACATGTGTGTGTGGGACGGGGGTGAGACAGGTGTGTGTGGGACGGGGGTGAGACATGTGTGTGTGTGTGTGTGGACGGAGGGTGAGACATGTGTGTGTGGGACGGGGGTGAGACATGTGTTTGTGGGACGAGGGTGAGACATGTGTGTGTGGGACGGGGGGTGAGACATGTGTGTGTGTGTGTAGACGGAGGGTGAGACATGTGTGTGTGGGACGGGGGGTGAGATATGTGTGTGTGTGGGACGGGGGTGAGACATGTGTGTGTGGGACGGGGGTGAGACATGTGTGTGTGGGACGGGGGTGAGACATGTGTGTGGGACGGGGGGTGAGACATGTGTGTGGGAAGGGGGGTGAGACATGTGTGTGGGACGGGGTGAGACATGTGTGTGTGGGACGGGGGTGAGACATGTGTGTGGGACGGGGGGTGAGACATATGTGTGGGACGGGGGGCGAGACATGTGTGTGGGACGGGGGTGAGACGTGTGTGTGTGTGTAGACGGAGGGTGAGACATGTGTGTGTGGGACGGGGGTGAGACATGTGTGTGTGGGACGGGGGTGAGACATGTGTGTGCGGGACGGGGGTGAGACATGTGTGTGTGGGACGGGGGGTGAGACATGTGTGTGTGGTACGGGGGGTGAGACATGTGTGTGTGTGGGACGGGGGTGAGACATGTGTGTGTGGGACGGGGGTGAGACATGTGTGTGTGGGACGGGGGTGAGACATGTGTGTGGGACGGGGGGTGAGACATGTGTGTGGGAAGGGGGGTGAGACATGTGTGTGGGACGGGGTGAGACATGTGTGTGTGGGACGGGGGGTGAGACATGTGTGTGTGTGTGTGGACGGAGGGTGAGACATGTGTGTGTGGGACGGGGGTGAGACATGTGTGTGTGGGACGGGGGGTGAGACATGTGTGTGTGGGACGGGGGGTGAGACATGTGTGTGTGGGACGGGGGGTGAGACATGTGTGTGTGGGACGGGGGTGAGACATGTGTGGGACGGGGGGTGAGACATGTGTGTGGGACGGGGGTGAGACATGTGTGTGTGAGACGGGGGGTGAGACAGGTGTGTGTGTGTGTGGACGGGGGTGAGACATGTGTGTGTGGGACGGGGGTGAGACATGTGTGTGTGGGACGGGGGGTGAGACATGTGTGTGTGGGACGGGGGGTGAGACATGTGTGTGTGGGACGGGGGGTGAGACATGTGTGTGTGGGACGGGGGGTGAGACATGTGTGTGTGGGACGGGGGTGAGACATGTGTGTGGGACGGGGGTGAGACATGTGTGTGTGGGACGGGGGGTGAGACAGGTGTGTGTGGGACGGGGGTGAGACATGTGTGTGGGACGGGGGGTGAGACATGTGTGTGTGTGTGTGGACGGAGGGTGAGACATGTGTGTGTGGGACGGGGGTGAGACATGTGTTTGTGGGACGGGGTGAGACATGTGTGTGTGGGACGGGGGTGAGACATGTGTGTGCGGGACGGGGGTGAGACATGTGTGTGAGGGACGGGGGGTGAGACATGTGTGTTTGTGTGTGTGTGGACGGAGGGTGAGACATGTGTGTGTGGGACGGGGGGTGAGACATGTGTGTGTGTGTGTAGACGGAGGGTGAGACATGTGTGTGTGGGACGGGGGGTGAGACATGTGTGTGTGTGGGACGGGGGTGAGACATGTGTGTGTGGGACGGGGGTGAGACATGTGTGTGGGAAGGGGGGTGAGACATGTGTGTGGGACGGGGTGAGACATGTGTGTGTGGGACGGGGGTGAGACATGTGTGTGGGACGGGGGGTGAGACATATGTGTGGGACGGGGGGCGAGACATGTGTGTGGGACGGGGGTGAGACATGTGTGTGTGTGTGTAGACGGAGGGTGAGACATGTGTGTGTGGGACGGGGGGTGAGACATGTGTGAGTGGGACGGGGGGTGAGACATGTGTGTGTGTGGGACGGGGGTGAGACATGTGTGTGTGGGACGGGGGTGAGACATGTGTGTGTGGGACGGGGGTGAGACATGTGTGTGGGACGGGGGGTGAGACATGTGTGTGGGAAGGGGGGTGAGACATGTGTGTGGGACGGGGGGCGAGACATGTGTGTGGGACGGGGGTGAGACATGTGTGTGGGACGAGGGTGAGACATGTGTGTGGGACGGGGGGTGAGACATGTGTGTGTGGGACGGGGGTGAGACATGTGTGTGGGACGGGGGGTGAGAGATGTGTGTGTGGGACGGGGGTGAGACATGTGTGTGGGACGGGGGTGAGACATGTGTGTGTGGGACGGGGGTGAGACATGTGTGGGACGGGGGGTGAGACATGTGTGTGGGACGGGGGTGAGACATGTGTGTGTGGGACGGGGGTAAGACGTGTGTGGGACGGGGGGTGAGACATGTGTGTGTGGGACGGGGGGTGAGACATGTGTGTGGGACGGGGGGTGAGACATGTGTGTGGGACGGGGGTGAGACATGTGTGTGGGACGGGGGTGAGACATGTGTGTGGGACGGGGGGTGAGACATGTGTGTGGGACGGGGGGTGAGACATGTGTGTGGGACGGGGGGTGAGATATGTGTGTGGGACGGGGGTGAGACATGGTGGTTTCGGTGGTTTTGTGTTGTTGTTGTGCAGTTTTGACACTAGTTTCTGTGGAACATCTGGATTTTTCCCTGGAGATGAATCCAATGATTTAAAGAATGTCCCGGAAGCAGATGTTTAGGAGCTTCAAGTCCACGAAGAGAGATGCAGAGAGAGTAAAGATGCAGAGAGAGTAAAGATGCAGAGAGAGTAAAGATGCAGAGAGAGTAAAGATGCAGAGAGAGTAATGATGCAGAGAGAGTAAAGATGCAGAGAGAGTAATGATGCAGAGAGAGTAAAGATGCAGAGAGAGTAATGATGCAGAGAGAGTAAAGATGCAGAGAGAGTAAAGATTCAGAGAGAGTAAAGATGCAGAGAGAGTAATGATGCAGAGAGAGTAATGATGCAGAGAGAGTAATGATGCAGAGAGAGTAAAGATGCAGAGAGAGTAAAGATGCAGAGAGAGTAAAGATGCAGAGAGAGTAAAGATGCAGAGAGAGTAAAGATGCAGAGAGAGTAATGATGCAGAGAGAGTAAAGATGCAGAGAGAGTAAAGATGCAGAGAGAGTAAAGATGCAGAGAGAGTAATGATGCAGAGAGAGTAAAGATGCAGAGAGAATAATGATGCAGAGAGAGTAATGATGCAGAGAGAGTAAAGATGCAGAGAGAATAATGTTGCAGAGAGAATAAAGATGCAGAGAGAGTAAAGATGCAGAGAGAGTAATGATGCAGAGAGAGTAAAGATGCAGAGAGAGTAAAGATGCAGAGAGAGTAAAGATGCAGAGAGTAATGATGCAGAGAGAGTAAAGATGCAGAGAGAGTAAAGATGCAGAGAGAGTAATGATGCAGAGAGAGTAAAGATGCAGAGAGAGTAAAGATGCAGAGAGAGTAAAGATGCAGAGAGAGTAATGATGCAGAGAGAGTAAAGATGCAGAGAGAATAATGATGCAGAGAGAGTAATGATGCAGAGAGAGTAAAGATGCAGAGAGAATAATGTTGCAGAGAGAATAAAGATGCAGAGAGAGTAAAGATGCAGAGAGAGTAATGATGCAGAGAGAGTAAAGATGCAGAGAGAGTAAAGATGCAGAGAGAGTAAAGATGCAGAGAGTAATGATGCAGAGAGAGTAAAGATGCAGAGAGAGTAATGATGCAGAGAGAGTAATGATGCAGAGAGAGTAAAGATGCAGAGAGAGTAAAGATGCAGAGAGAGTAATGATGCAGAGAGAGTAAAGATGCAGAGAGAATAATGATGCAGAGAGAGTAATGATGCAGAGAGAGTAAAGATGCAGAGAGAGTAATGATGCAGAGAGAATAAAGATGCAGAGAGAGTAATGATGCAGAGAGAGTAATGATGCAGAGAGAGTAATGATGCAGAGAGAGTAATGATGCAGAGAGAGTAAAGATGCAGAGAGAGTAAAGATGCAGAGAGAGTAAAGATGCAGAGAGAGTAAAGATGCAGAGAGAGTAAAGATGCGAGTAAAGATGCAGAGAGAGTAAAGATGCAGAGAGAGTAATGATGCAGAGAGAGTAAAGATGCAGAGAGAGTAATGATGCAGAGAGAGTAAAGATGCAGAGAGAGTAATGATGCAGAGAGAGTAAAGATGCAGAGAGAGTAATGATGCAGAGAGAGTAATGATGCAGAGAGAGTAAAGATGCAGAGAGAGTAAAGATGCAGAGAGAGTAAAGATGCAGAGAGAGTAATGATGCAGAGAGAGTAAAGATGCAGAGAGAGTAATGATGCAGAGAGAGTAAAGATG
Source organism: Eucyclogobius newberryi (assembly GCF_026437365.1). Taxonomy (NCBI): domain Eukaryota; kingdom Metazoa; phylum Chordata; class Actinopteri; order Gobiiformes; family Gobiidae; genus Eucyclogobius; species Eucyclogobius newberryi. The sequence continues at coordinate 231,757 of NW_027315726.1, read as the reverse complement.
CAGAGAGAGTAATGATGCAGAGAGAGTAATGATGCAGAGAGAGTAAAGATGCAGAGAGAGTAAAGATGCAGAGAGAGTAAAGATGCAGAGAGAGTAATGATGCAGAGAGAGTAATGATGCAGAGAGAGTAAAGATGCAGAGAGAGTAAAGATGCAGAGAGAGTAAAGATGCAGAGAGAGTAAAGATGCAGAGAGAGTAATGATGCAGAGAGAGTAAAGATGCAGAGAGAGTAATGATGCAGAGAGAGTAAAGATGCAGAGAGAATAATGATGCAGAGAGAGTAATGATGCAGAGAGAGTAAAGATGCAGAGAGAGTAATGTTGCAGAGAGAATAAAGATGCAGAGAGAGTAAAGATGCAGAGAGAGTAATGATGCAGAGAGAGTAAAGATGCAGAGAGAGTAAAGATGCAGAGAGAGTAAAGATGCAGAGAGAGTAATGATGCAGAGAGAGTAAAGATGCAGAGAGAGTAATGATGCAGAGAGAGTAATGATGCAGAGAGAGTAAAGATGCAGAGAGAGTAAAGATGCAGAGAGAGTAATGATGCAGAGAGAGTAAAGATGCAGAGAGAATAATGATGCAGAGAGAGTAATGATGCAGAGAGAGTAAAGATGCAGAGAGAGTAATGATGCAGAGAGAATAAAGATGCAGAGAGAGTAATGATGCAGAGAGAGTAAAGATGCAGAGAGAGTAAAGATGCAGAGAGAGTAAAGATGCAGAGAGAGTAATGATGCAGAGAGAGTAAAGATGCAGAGAGAGTAATGATGCAGAGAGAGTAATGATGCAGAGAGAGTAAAGATGCAGAGAGAGTAATGATGCAGAGAGAGTAAAGATGCAGAGAGAGTAAAGATGCAGAGAGAGTAATGATGCAGAGAGAGTAAAGATGCAGAGAGAGTAATGATGCAGAGAGAGTAAAGATGCAGAGAGAGTAATGATGCAGAGAGAGTAAAGATGCAGAGAGAGTAAAGATGCAGAGAGAGTAAAGATGCAGAGAGAGTAATGATGCAGAGAGAGTAATGATGCAGAGAGAGTAAAGATGCAGAGAGAGTAAAGATGCAGAGAGAGTAAAGATGCAGAGAGAGTAAAGATGCAGAGAGAGTAATGATGCAGAGAGAGTAAAGATGCAGAGAGAGTAATGATGCAGAGAGAGTAAAGATGCAGAGAGAGTAATGATGCAGAGAGAGTAAAGATGCAGAGAGAGTAAAGATGCAGAGAGAGTAATGATGCAGAGAGAGTAAAGATGCAGAGAGAGTAAAGATGCAGAGAGAGTAAAGATGCAGAGAGAGTAATGATGCAGAGAGAGTAAAGATGCAGAGAGAGTAATGATGCAGAGAGAGTAATGATGCAGAGAGAGTAATGATGCAGAGAGAGTAAAGATGCAGAGAGAGTAATGATGCAGAGAGAGTAATGATGCAGAGAGAGAGAAGAAGGGGAAGTGGAAGTCGTGCACTGACGACAGATTAAGAGTTAGATTACGACCTGTTTCATCTTTTGATCTCTAAACTGTCATGAAAACGTTACTAAAGTTCACTTCCTCATATTCTTTTCATTCTCGCGTTCAGGGGCCTCGCGTTCAGGGGCCTCGCGTTCAGGGCCCTCGCGTTCAGGGCCCTCGCGTTCAGGGGCCTCGCGTTCAGGGCCCTCGCGTTCAGGGCCCTCGCGTTCAGGGGCCTCGCGTTCAGGGCCCTCGCGTTCAGGGCCCTCGCGTTCAGGGGCCTCGCATTCTCGCGTTCAGGGGCTTCGCACAGTGGAGGTGTGTTCAAGAGGTGTGGTCAGGAGGTGTGGTCAGGAGGTGTGGTCAGGAGGAGTGGCCAGGAGGAGTGGTCAGGAGGAGTGGTCAGGAGGAGTGGTCAGGAGGTGTGGTCAGGAGGAGTGGTCAGGAGGTGTGGTCAGGAGGTGTGGTCAGGAGGTGTGGTCAGGAGGTGTGGTCAGGAGGTGTGGTCAGGAGGAGTGGTCAGGAGGTGTGGTCAGGAGGTGTGGTCAGGAGGAGTGGTCAGGAGGAGTGGTCAGGAGGTGTGGTCAGGAGGTGTGGTCAGGAGGAGTGGTCAGGAGGCCAAACATAGAGACGCTCGTGTCGTTTACTTGACGACTGGATAAACGTCTCAGCTGTCGCTTCTGTCCAGGGGAAATCTTCATGTCTGAGCTCAATAATAAAGTGTAACTGCCGTGTATCAAACCAAAGGAAAGTACACAGAGAGTACAAATTAAATATAGTTTTCATAGCGTCAATATTTTGTTCTAGTGGACGATTTTATATTCGATTGTGGTATTTTTAATGAAAGTACAAGTAAACTAAATTTAGGCGATATAGTTATTTGTTTGTTTTATTATTCAGATTTCTACAGACAATCACCAGCAGCTTCAGGGTTAGTGTCTCCTCCATCATCCCTGATAGAGGACTGGACGTCCACAACACAGAGGACTGGACGTCCACAACACAGAGGACTGGACGTCCACAACACAGAGGACTGGACGTCCACAACACAGAGGACTGGACGTCCACAACACAGAGGACTGGACGTCCACAACACAGAGGACTGGACGTCCACAACACAGAGGACTGGACGTCCACAACACAGAGGACTGGACGTCCACAACACAGAGGACTGGACGTCCACAACACAGAGGACTGGACGTCCACAACACAGAGGAATGGACGTCCACAAGTTGCTGTTTTTTGACAGTCACGCGGTGGCGGCGCGACATTCTCAATGACCTGCCGCCACCAGGGGGAGTGCATCTCACCTGCCGCCACCAGGGGGAGTGCATCTCACCTGCCGCCACCAGGGGGAGTGCATCTCACCTGCCGCCACCAGGGGGAATGCATCTCACCTGCCGCCACCAGGGGGAGTGCATCTCACCTGCCGCCACCAGGGGGAGTGCATCTCACCTGCCGCCACCAGGGGGAATGCATCTCACCTGCCGCCACCAGGGGGAGTGCATCTCACCTGCCGCCACCAGGGGGAGTGCATCTCACCTGCCGCCACCAGGGGGAGTGCATCTCACCTGCCGCCACCAGGGGGAGTGCATCTCACCTGCCGCCACCAGGGGGAGTGCATCTCACCTGCCGCCACCAGGGGGAGTGCATCTCACCTGCCGCCACCAGGGGGAGTGCGGGACTTGTGCATTGATCCTTACGGTGGAAAATGCGGTTGATCGACTGATGGACTCAAAGTGTTTTTTGAGTCTCAGGGGGAAATGGCCCCTGACCCTCTGGGAAATGGCCCCTGACCCTCTGGGAAATGGCCCCTGACCCTCTGGGAAATGGCCCCTGACCCTCTGGGAAATGGCCCCTGACTCGGTGACGTCCCGTCTTTCTGCTCCGTCTTTATTTTTAGAGCATGTGGGAAAGTCCTGGTTCACGTTGTATCTTTAGTAATTTCTATGAACGCTTATTTATGTCGTACGTGAAGACGGTGAAACGGGGCTTAACGCTTCTTTTTGGATAAAAACTAAAACGATTTTCTTCTTCTTCTTCTTCTTCTTCTTCTTCTTCTTCTTCTTCTTCTTCTTCTTCTTCTTCTTCTTCTTCTTCTTCTTCTTCTTCTTCTTCTTCTTCTTCTTCTTCTTCTTCACACAGATGACTTTCCCTTTGGTGCTGCTCCTCTGCATCTGCTCCGGTGAGTCCAAAACTGAGTCCAACTGAAGGTAACTCCAACTTCTGCAGTAGAATTCGGTTCAATTCAGCAGGACACAATAAGACGCAGGACAACGCAGGAGGACGCTCTGTCTCTCTCTCTCTTCAGCAGGAGCGTGGGGGTCCTCCTCGAGGCTGGTGGTTCTCCCGTGTGACCGCTCTCTGACCCTCTCTCTCTCTCTCTTCAGCAGGAGCGTGGGGGTCCTCCTCGAGGCTGGTGGTTCTCCTCTGTGACCGCTCTCTGACCCTCTCTCTCTCTTCAGCAGGAGCGTGGGGGTCCTCCTCGAGGCTGGTGGTTCTCCTCTGTGACCGCTCTCTGACCCTCTCTCTCTCTTCAGCAGGAGCGTGGGGGTCCTCCTCGAGGCTGGTGGTTCTCGTGTGTGACCGCTCTCTGACCCTCTCTCTCTCTCTCTTCAGCAGGAGCGTGGGGGTCCTCCTCGAGGCTGGTGGTTCTCCCGTGTGACCGCTCTCTGACCCTCTCTCTCTCGCTCTTCAGCAGGAGCGTGGGGGTCCTCCTCGAGGCTGGTGGTTCTCCTCTGTGACCGCTCTCTGACCCTCTCTCTCTCTCTCTTCAGCAGGAGCGTGGGGGTCCTCCTCGAGGCTGGTGGTTCTCCCGTGTGACCGCTCTCTGACCCTCTCTCTCTCTCTCTTCAGCAGGAGCGTGGGGGTCCTCCTCGAGGCTGGTGGTTCTCCCGTGTGACCGCTCTCTGACCCTCTCTCTCTCTCTCTTCAGCAGGAGCGTGGGGGTCCTCCTCGAGGCTGGTGGTTCTCCCGTGTGACCGCTCTCTGACCCTCTCTCTCTCTCTCTTCAGCAGGAGCGTGGGGGTCCTCCTCGAGGCTGGTGGTTCTCCCGTGTGACCGCTCTCTGTTCGAGTCCAAACTGGAGCTGTGTCTGTCCGAGTTTAACCGGAGTCTGGAGCGAGCGCAGTACAGACGAGGCTGTGTGTGGCCCGTCGTCAAAGGGTGAGACCACCTCAAAAAGCCCCGCACTGTGGCTTTTCTCTCCGTCACGTCGTCCTGCTGGAGCTTCCTCTGCGGTTTTAGAGCGTTTGTCTCCATCCTGAAGGTCTAAGTCCATCTCCTGGACCAAGACAAGCTGCAGACCACAAAAAGTCGATTAGTAAATCCAGTTGTGTGTGTGTAAGGGCGTGGCTAAAGCTAGCGTAAACAGGAACGGTTTTGCTTCATTTCTTTGACTTCTCTGCAAAGCGTTTGAACCTCTCTTTATGTCATGCTAATGCTAATGCTAATGTCAGACGCATTATGACCAGGAAATATCAGATTGTGGCTCTTGACAAAGCGAGTGCCGTGCGGCCATAAACAGGAAACGGCTGTTGCTAACGCACTTTGCTAGCTTTGTGTCACTAAGGCTCGACGTGTAAGTTAGCATCAGTTGAAACACGGCGCGTTAGCACGAGGTCAAGTCAGAGTTTTTTATGTGCTCATAAAAGGGAAAATGAGGTTAAGTATAAACAGTTTAAGTTCTGTTTTTCACATTTTTAAGTTAAAATCACATTTACAGTGCAACATTATCACATCACGTTGTCATGGCAACGGTTGAGTTTGTGTCTCTTCAGCGCGTCCCTGTTTGTCGTGCAGTCACTATAACCACCTGAAACACTGCGTGGACCGCTGGGCCGAAGCCTCCTGGTGCAGAAGAGTGGGCGCGCTGGAGAACCACTTCTTCATGGACGTGCATCTGACTTACTTCTCTGAGTGCGGGAGGATTCAGGACCCACCCATGACCACGCTCGTCCTGATGGTGGCGCCGCTGGTCATGTCCACGCCGCTGCTGGCCATGCTGTGTGTGCACCTCGCCACCCAGATCCAGACATGAGGACCGGGGTGGACCGGGGTGGACCAGGTGGAACTGAGGTGTACCAGGGTGGACCAGGGAAGACCAGGGGGAACCAGGGTGGACTAGGGGTGGACCAGAGTGGACCGGGGAGGACCAGAGGGTGGTCTAGGGTGGACCAGGGGGGACCGGGGTGGACCAGGGAAGACCAGGGGGAACCGGAGTGGACCGGGGTGGACTAGGGGTGGACCAGGAGGGACCAGGGTGGACCGGGGTGGACTAGGGGTGGACCAGGAGGGACCAGGGTGGACCGGGGTGGACTAGGGGTGGACCAGGAGGGACCAGGAGGGACCGAGGTGGACTAGGGGTGGACCAGGGTGGACCAGGGTCTTGTCGTTTTTCACTTTTGTTAAAAAAAATCTTAAATGTGACGTTGCATTTCAGGGCCACAGTTCAAGTTTCATGTCTTTATCACTGATTTATTCCTGTACAAACATTAAATGAAATAAAATGCTCAGATCAGAGTCGGGACTGTTTCACTTCGTGTTTGTTCTACTGACGTCACTGAAATATTACATGAAGGCTTTATTTCCAAAACTATAGAATTAAGCTCAAGTGACTACAGTGTTCACTTGTCACCGTCTTCATCAGAGTTGTATATTGTGTGTTGTGTGTTGTGCGTTGTGTGTTGTATGTTGTATGTTGTATGTTGTGTGTTGTATTCCTGCATGTTTGAGTAATCCTCTACTGTTCTGCATTTGAGGCTTTGAATTTCAGTCCTCACCTACCCCTTATCTCCGCCCACAGCCCTGTATTTATTTTTATTCTTTGTCAAAACTTCAGTCTGTTCTAGTGTGACCAGGTGAAATGTAAAAGTGGGACATGTCGGATTGTGTGATGGGTCATGGGACGGGCATGAGAAATGTGGGCTTATCGATAAAGACGGAGACAAAACTGTACCGCTGGGCCGAGTGACCGGGCAAGAAGATCAAGGACCAGCAGAAGATCAAGGACCAGCAGAAGATCAAGGACCAGAAGAAGATCAAGGACCAGCAGAAGATCAAGGACCAGCAGACGTTTAAGGACCAGCAAAAGATCATGGACCAGCAGACGATCAAGGACCAGCAGAAGATCAAGGACTAGCAGAAGATCAAGGACCAGCAGAAGATCAAGGACTAGCAGAAGATCAAGGACCAGCAGAAGATCAAGGACCAGCAGAAGATCAAGGACCAGAAGAAGATCAAGGACCAGCAGGAGATCAAGGACCAGCAGAAGATCAAGGACCAGCAGACGATCAAGGACCAGCAGAAGATCAAAGACCAGAAGAAGATCAAGGACCAGCAGACAATCAAGGACCAGCAGACGATCAAGGACCAGCAGAAGATCAAGGACCAGAAGAAGATCAAGGACCAGCAGACAATCAAGGACCAGCAGAAGATCAAGGACCAGCAGAAGATCAAGAACCAGAAGAAGATCAAGGACCAGCAGACAATCAAGGACCAGCAGAGGATCAAGGACCAGAAGAAGATCAAGGACCAGAAGAAGATCAAGGACCAGAAGAAGATCAAGTGCCAGCAGAAGATCAAGGACCAGAAGAAGCTCAAGGACCAGAAGAAGATCAAGGACCAGAAGAAGATCAAGGGCCAGCAGTAACCCGAACCATCAGCGACAACAAACTCACGAGACTCAACTCTAGAAACAGAACATTGGCCGAACTCGAGGTCTTTCTGAAGCGTCCAGAGTCGTCCCGGTCCCGCCGCGAGAAACACGGAGAATAAAACGTGATTCGAGCTCCCTCCGTTGTCCTTCTTGTGTCAGCGTGACGGTTTAGACTCGATCGACAAGAAATAAACGCAGAACAAAATCTCGCGGCTCCAGGTGAAAGTATTCTGAGTATTGTAAACGAGCCGTTGACCTTTGGTCTGTCAACACTGCGTTCGCCGCGTCAATAAAGAGAATAAAGCGCGGCACTTCAGACCGACGCGGCGATTGTGTGCGACTTCATGTAAACGCTCAGTAAACACGCACTTTCCACTCGCTTTAGTTTGAGAAGAATGAATCGTTTAAATACAAAGCAAACACCGAAACGTTTTGAGAAGTTTCCATTCAGTTTGACAAGAAGAAGTAGAATTTATGGTCTTGGGCGTCGAAGGAACATTCGTCAACCGAGCGACGGCGTTTTGATCTCGAGGACGAGGGAAAAAAACCTGTTTCAAACCATTGGATAATTCTAAATGTTCGTTGTTTGTACTTGAACATGTTTGACACCAGATTCAGCCAAAGAATCTCGTCTGTCGTGACATTAACGTGTTTACAAGGTCCCAGTAAACAACGACTTTTATTTAATATTTTTTTCTGGTATTCCTTTTTTTCTCTGGTCTTTTCTGTATAATGTAATGTTTATGTTGTTATTGTCATTTTTAGTTTGTCTCACTAAAAAGCAAAAATATAGATAAATAAAAATATTAAAACAAATTACTTTTTAACTTTTTTTTTGTAATTTTCAACACAGAATAATTGAATAATAAAACTACTTTCTATTTCCGGGCAGCTTTTTGTAGACGTGTCACGTGACCAGATTTATGTCACATTGAAGTAGTTTGTTTCTTGAAATGATTCGTCTTTTTTATTATGATCATTATTATTATCATCATCATGATTATCATCATCATTATCATCATCATTATCATTATCATCATTATCATCATCATTATTATGATCATCATTATTATCATCATTATTATCATCACCATTATTATCATTTTCATCATTATCATCATTACTATCATTATCATCATCATTATAAAAACGTCACAAAGGCGCCGGTCCAGCTGGCAGCCCGGTGTAAACGCTCCGCTCTTTTCTCACACTTTTTTCACACTTATTGTGCTTTATCTTTTGTATTTTGAAAAAAAAAATTCTACTTTACTTGTACAATAGGGACACGTGCTGGAATCGCTTTAATTTAACTTGTTTTTGACTTTGTTCGGCTGGATTATTGAGTGTTTTCGTCGTGATGTGCGCTAGCTCTGAGCTAGCCCCCGGCCCCCCCGCGCCCTCCGGCCGTCCTGACGTACAGTATGCCGCCGCCGGTACACGTTTATATAAAAGAGGAACTTCATGTATGATCGGGACACGCACTGGAATCGCTTTAATTCAACTTGTTTTGACTTTGTTCGGCTGAATTGAGTGTTTTCGTGTCCAAAAACACAGAGGAGCACTTCAGGTGGTGGAAGTGCTCCTCTGTGTTTTTGAAGTCCTTTCGTCGTTACAAACCTCCGACAGTTTAAAATGTGAAACGTGATGAAAATGTTAGAACGAAAGAAAACGACCTTTAAAGATGTTTGTGCTTTAATATCGACATAAACACAAGTTTAATCAAATGATATCGACATAAACACAAGTTTAATCAAATAAAGGAGTTGAAAAGACACGAAACACAATGTGAATATTTACATATTTCCAGCAAGAATAAACCTGATGCAGCTGGATTCACTTCATTTGAAACGTTTGGCTTCAGCTAAGGTCAAGTTAAGTTTAAGGTTAAATTAAATTTAAGGTTAAGTTTAAGGTTAAGTTTAAGGTTAAGTTAAGTTTAAGGTTTAGGTTAGGTTAAGTTTAAGGTTTAGGTTTGGTTAAGTTTAAGGTTCAGTTAAGTTTAAGGTTCAGTTAAGTTTAAGGTTAAGTTTAGGTTAAGTTTAAGGTTCAGTTAAGTTTAAGGTTTAAGTTTGGTTAAGTTTAAGGTTCAGTTAAGTTTAAGGTTCAGTTAAGTTTAAGGTTAAGTTTAGGTTAAGTTTAAGGTTCAGTTAAGTTTAAGGTTAAGTTTAGGTTAAGTTTAAGGTTCAGTTAAGTTTAAGGTTTAAGTTTGGTTAAGTTTAAGGTTCAGTTAAGTTTAAGGTTAAGTTTAGGTTAAGTTTAAGGTTCAGTTAAGTTTAAGGTTAAGTTTAGGTTAAGTTTAAGGTTCAGTTAAGTTTAAGGTTTAAGTTTGGTTAAGTTTAAGGTTCAGTTAAGTTTAAGGTTAAGTTTAGGTTAAGTTTAAGGTTCAGTTAAGTTTAAGGTTTAGGTTTGGTTAAGTTTAAGGTTCAGTTAAGTTTAAGGTTTAGGTTTGGTTAAGTTTAAGGTTCAGTTAAGTTTAAGGTTTAGGTTTGGTTAAGTTTAAGGTTTAGGTTTGGTTAAGTTCAATTAAGTTCAAGTTTTGGTTAGGTTAAGTTTAAAGTTTAGGTTAAGTGAAGTTTTAAGTTCAGGTCAAGTTTGAGGTTAGGTTTAACGGTTAAGTTAGGTTTACGGTTAGGTTAAGTTTATAGGTTATGTTCAGTTAAGGTTAGGTTAAGTTTAAAGGTTAGGTTAAGTTTAATATTAAGTTAAGTTTAAGGTTAAGTTTAAGGTTAAGTTTAAGGTTAAGTTTAAGGTTAGGTTAAGTTTAAGGTTAGGTTAAGTTTAAGGTTAAGTTAAGTTTAAGGTTAGGTTAGGTTAGGTTTAAAGATTAGGTTAGGTTTAAATGTTAGGTTAGGTTAAGTTAAGGTTAAAGTTAAGTTTAAGGTTAAGTTAAGTTTAAGGTTAAGTTAAGTTTAAGGTTAAGTTTAAGGTTGAGTTAAGTTTAAGGTTAGGTTAGGTTAGGTTAAGTTTAAGGTTAGGTTAGGTTCAAAGGTTAGGTTAGGTTTAAAGGTTAGGTTAGGTTTAAAGGTTAGGTTAGGTTAGGTTTAAAGGTTAGGTTAGGTTTAAAGGTTTAAAGGTTAGGTTAGGTTAGGTTTAAAGGTAAGGTTGGGTTTAAAGGTTAGGTTAGGTTAGGTTAGGTTTAAAGATTAGGTTAAATTAAGATTAGGTTAGGTTAAGTTTAAGGCTTGGTCAAGTTTACAGTTAGGTTATGTATAAGTTAAGTTCAGGTTAACTTTAAGCTTAGGTTATGTTAAGGTTAGATTATGGTTAAATTAGGGTTAAGTCATAGTTAAGGTTAAGTTTAGGTTAAGGTAAGTCAGGTTAGGCTAAACTCCTGGGACAAAGACTCTTTTTGTGACGTCAGTAAAACGAGCGCTGGAAAGTCACTAAATAAATGTACAAGAACCTGAACTCTGGGATGGAACATATTAAAGAGTGAAATATTTTATATATTTACAGTATTTGTGCCCCTGGAACTAAAGTGAAACACAAAGTGAAACACAAAGTGAAACACAAAGTGAAACACATGTGGTTCAAACTGCACATTAATAATAACATAAATCATAAATAAGAGTTTCCAGATAAATAAATGCAAACATAAAGCTTTTTTAGACCTTTACCGTCTCAGAAAACTGCTGCATCTGTTTTCATTCTTATGGAATATAGACCAGGTTTAGTCCTGGTTTAGTCCAGGTTTAGTCCAGGTTTAGTCCAGGTTTAGACCAGGTTTAGACCAGGTTTAGTCCAGGTTTAGTCCAGGTTTAGCCCAGGTTTAGTCCGGATTTAGACCAGGTTTAGACCAGGTTTAGTCCAGGTTTAGTCCAGGTTTAGCCCAGGTTTAGTCCGGGTTTAGACCAGGTTTAGACCAGGTTTAGTCCAGGTTTAGTCCAGGTTTAGCCCAGGTTTAGTCCGGGTTTGGACCAGGTTTGCCAGGTTAAGTCCAGGTTTAGTCCAGGTTTAGTCCAGATTTAGACCAGGTTTAAACCAGGTTTAGACCAGGTTTAGACCAGGTTTAGTCCAGGTTTAGCCCGGGTTTAGACCAGGTTTAGTCCAGGTTTAGTCCAGGTTTAGCCCAGGTTTAGTCCGGGTTTAGACCAGGTTTAGACCAGGTTTAGTCCAGGTTTAGTCCAGGTTTAGCCCAGGTTTAGTCCGGGTTTGGACCAGGTTTGCCAGGTTAAGTCCAGGTTTAGTCCAGGTTTAGTCCAGATTTAGACCAGGTTTAAACCAGGTTTAGACCAGGTTTAGTCCAGGTTTAGCCCAGGTTTAGACCAGGTTTAGCCCAGGTTAGTCCAGGTTAAGTCCAGGTTTAGTCCGGGTTCAGACCAGCATGTGGATCTCGTTGTACTCGTCCCGACCATCCTCGTTGAAGTTGGGTGAGTCTTCGTCACAATCGAGCTGAAAAAACAAAAACATGTGAAAAAGTCAAATAAAGAGTTTGTTTTGTGAGTGAAATGTAAAAGGCTCTAAACTCTGCCCTGGTCTAAGTGAAGCGTTGTAAACAGAAGGTAGATTGTACACGTTTGTATTTGTTGAAAAGTGAAACGTTAGAACTCCACAGCAGACCAATGTGGGCGGGGACAGGGGGTAGGGGGAACCCGGCCAGTGACGGTAGAAAACAGGATTAACTCAAAGTGACAGGAATCAATCAAAATACAACTTTGCTGGAGCCAATGAGGAGCCACTGATGTCACGAGGAGAAACGAGTCCCGCCTCCTCTACCTTCTCAGGCCAGGACCTTCAGATTGAAAATGACGTGTCGGTTTGTGACAGGCACATCAAACCACAGCGCCACATCTGCAGGGCAACTAGAGACGTCTGGTCCTGGAGTGCGGTCATATTGGCGATTATCGATTTCCATATCGAGCGCGAGCGAAAAGTACTACAGCGCGCGACCGGTTATCTTAAAGGCGCAATGGACGACCGTCGATTTGAGAACTCAGGCGGAAGTGCACGTGCCACTCCCCCGTGCACGTGCCACTCCCCCGTGCTCGTGCCACTCCCCCGTGCACGTGCCACTCCCCCGTGCTCGTGCCACTCCCCCGTGCACGTGCCACTCCCCCGTGCTCGTGCCACTCCCCCGTGCTCGTGCCACTCCCCCGTGCTCGTGCCACTCCCCCGTGCACGTGCCACTCCCCCGTGCACGTGCCACTCCCCCGTGCACGTGCCACTCCCCCGTGCACGTGCCACTCCCCCGTGTGGACTGATATAACACACATGTGCGTTTGTTTATTAGCGCGACGGATCGCATCGCATCTCTCGTCTCCTGTAGATTTCCGTCTCTTCTGCATCAGCTCGAACTGTCTTTCTCCGTCTTCATTTTGCCCCGTACACTGAGGGAACTATATTATGATAGATCCATGCGCTTAGGCACGCGGAAACGTGGGAAGATCCGCACGCGGCTGCAGGTGAACAAGGGTCTGCAGGTGAACGAGGGTCTGCAGGTGAACGAGGCTCTGCAGGTGAACGAGGCTCTGCAGGTGAACGAGGCTCTGCAGGTGAACGAGGCTCTGCAGGTGAACGAGGCTCTGCAGGTGAACGAGGCTCTGCAGGTGAACGAGGCTCTGCAGGTGAACGAGGCTCTGCAGGTGAACGAGGCTCTGCAGGTCAGCTGTAGGTGCGTTCTATGATTGATACGTGGCAGGACTAATCGGCAGTCCACGCCACGAGGAAATGAGACACCACAAAATCGTCCATTACGCCTTTAATACCTGGCGGTATCTTTTCAGCCCGAGCATGGCGGGGGCCCCCGTCATGCATCGGCGGGCCCCCGCCATGCCAAAACCCCACAGCAAGAACACTGAAAGAGCTGAAACTCACGGCCTGAAGCTCTCGCTCGTGGAAGATCCGGGACAGAATGAGTCTTCTCAGAGGAACGGTCATGATCAGGACAAAAGGAAACGCCAGCGACGCCACGGTGGACTTCACTACCCACAATGCAACTATGCAGGCCAGCTGGATGATGGTGAACATGTTCATGCGCCACGTCCGGACCTGCAGGAGAGAAGAAACACTGAAACTAGAACTGAAACACGGACTGAAACTAGAACTGAACTAGAACTGAAACACGGACTGAAACTAGAACTGAAACACGGACTGAAACTAGAACTGAACTAGAACTGAAACTAGAACTGAAACACGGACTGAAACTAGAACTGAACTAGAACTGAAACTAGAACTGAAACACGGACTGAAACGAGAACTGAACTAGAACTGAAACACGGACTGAAACTAGAACTGAAACACGGACTGAAACTAGAACTGAACTAGAACTGAAACTAGAACTGAAACACGGACTGAAACTAGAACTGAACTAGAACTGAAACTAGAACTGAAACGGACTGAAACATGTACTAACACACAGGAGAGAAATTTTGGAGCGAGTCTAGTCTGGAACATAAGCTGCTGCAGTGGCGCCCTCTGGTGGACAGTCACTGTAAGGACCAGAAATGAACCAGAAACAACAGTTTGGGAACATTTTACAAATACATCAAATAAATGTACTTTAAAAGCCTTAGTTACTTTCACATCGTCTGAATCCTCTGTCCTCTGATCCTTTTAAGGGTCATTTTAAATAACAATATACCGGAATAGTACTTTACAGCTGGAAGCCCTGAACATGTGTCATTCAGCCTCATAATCATGTGCAATACTGTTAGACTCATGTGCAATACTGTTATACACATGTGCAATACTGTTAGACTCATGTGCAATACTGTTATACTCATGTGCAATGCTGTTAGACTCGTATGCAATACTGTTAGACTCATGTGCAATACTGTTATACTCATGTGCAATGCTGTTAGACTCGTATGCAATACTGTTAGACTCATGTGCAATACTGTTATACTCATGTGCAATACTGTTATACTCATGTGCAATACTGTTATACACATGTGCAGTACTGTTATACTCATGTGCAATACTGTTATACTCATGTGCAATGCTGTTAGACTCGTATGCAATACTGTTAGACTCATGTGCAATACTGTTATACTCATGTGCAATGCTGTTAGACTCGTATGCAATACTGTTAGACTCATGTGCAATACTGTTATACTCATGTGCAATACTGTTAGACTCATGTGCAATACTATTATACACATGTGCAATACTGTTATACTCATGTGCAATGCTGTTAGACTCATGTGCAATACTATTATACACATGTGCAATACTGTTATACTCATGTGCAATACGGTCATAATCATGTGCAATACTGTTATACTCATGTGCAATACTGTCATACTAATGTGCAATATTATTATACTCATGTGCAATACTGTTATACTCATGTGCAATACTGTTATACTCTTGTGCAATACTGTTATACACATGTGCAGTACTGTTATACTCATGTGCAATACTGTTATACTCATGTGCAATACTGTTATACTCATGTGCAATACTGTTATACACATGTGCAGTACTGTTATACTCATGTGCAATACTGTTATACTCATGTGCAATACTGTTATACTCATGTGCAATACTGTTATACTCTTGTACAATACTGTTATACACATGTGCAGTACTGTTATACTCATGTGCAATACTGTTATACTCATGTGCAATACTGTTATACTCATGTGCAATACTGTTATACTCATGTGCAATACTGTTATACACATGTGCAGTACTGTTATACTCATGTGCAATACAGTTATACTCATGTGCAATACTGTTATGCTCATGTGCAATGTTCTTATATTCATGTTTAATCAATCATTCGTCAATCAATTCAATTATTTGTCAAAACTATTGTACAATTTCAATTAATACATTTGACTGTTGTTTACAGGAAGCACGGCGGCGGTCTCGTTACCTTGGTGACGTAGATGTGGTCCGGGTGGTGTTTGGCCGGCGTCACCATGAGCGTGATCCGCTCGTACAGCTGGATCCCGGTCAGAGACGTCACGCCCATGTACAGGAAGATCCCGAACAGCACGGCCAATGGGATAAGGCGGAGCACGTCGGTCATCACCATGGACAGACCTGACCAGGACGAGAGCCGGGATGTTAGGCGTGTGTTAGACGAGTGTTAGACGAGTGTTAGACGAGTTTTACACGTGTGTTAGACGTGTGTTAGGCGTGTGTAAGACGTATGTTAGACCCAATGGGATGAGGCGGAGCACGTCGGTCATCACCATGGACAGACCTGACCAGGACGAGAGCCGGGATCTTAGACGTGTGTTAGGCGAGTGTTAGACCATTTTTACACGTGTGTTAGGCGAGTGTTAGACCATTTTTACACGTGTGTTAGACGTGTGTTAGGCGAGTGTTAGACCATTTTTACACGTGTGTTAGACGCATGTTAGGCGTGTGTTAGGCGTGTGTTAGACGTGTGTTAGGCGTGTGTTAGACGTGTGTTAGGCGTGTGTTAGACGTGTGTTAGGCGTGTGTAAGACGTATGTTAGACCCAATGGGATGAGGCGGAGCACGTCGGTCATCACCATGGACAGACCTGACCAGGACGAGAGCCGGGATCTTAGACGTGTGTTAGGCGAGTGTTAGACCATTTTTACACGTGTGTTAGGCGAGTGTTAGGCGAGTGTTAGACCATTTTTACACGTGTGTTAGACGCATGTTAGGCGTGTGTTAGGCGTGTGTTAGACGTGTGTTAGGCGTGTGTTAGGCGTGTGTTAGACGTGTGTTAGGCGTGTGTTAGACGTGTGTTAGGCGTGTGTTAGACTCGGTCCAGTCTCAGTCTCAGTCTCAGTCTCAGTCTTAGTCTTAGTCTTAGTCTCAGTCTCAGTCTCAGTCTCAGTCTCAGTCTCAGTCTCAGTCTCAGTCTCAGTCTCAGTCTCAGTCTCAGTCTTTGTCTTAGTCCAGTCCTGGTTCTCACCCACGAGCACAGACACTAACATGCCCGTGACCCTCTGCTCCTTGACCTCTTGGATCATGGGTTTCTCTCCGGGCGCCGTGGCTTTGCTCATGACGGTCAGCGCGTTGACGTGAGTGACCGATCGCACCGTCGCCGCCGTGAGCCAGGGAAGTCCAAACAGAGGACACACGGCCCCCAGGATCACGATGAGGAGCAGGTCCAGGTGGAACCCGGAGCCCTTCACCAGACGACGCTCCTTCTTACTCACGATCAGACTGAGGCGGAGACACAAGGGTCAGAACTCACTCTGGACATATGGTCAGTACCTTCAGACTGAGGCGGAGACACAAGGGTCAGAACTCACTCTGGACCTATGGTCAGTACCTTCAGGACTGGGGCGGAGACACAAGGGTCAGAACTCACTCTGGACCTATGGTCAGTACCTTCAGGACTGAGGCGGAGACACAAGGGTCAGAACTCTGGACATATGGTCAGTACCTTCAGGACTGAGGCTGAGACACAAGGGTCAGAACTCACTCTGGACCTATGGTCAGTACCTTCAGGACTGGGGCGGAGACACAAGGGTCAGAACTCTGGACATATGGTCAGTACCTTCAGGGCTGAGGCTGAGACACAAGGGTCAGAACTCACTCTGGACAAATGGTCAGGACCTTCAGGACTGAGGCGGAGACACAAGGGTCAGAACTCACTCTGGACAAATGGTCAGGACCTTCAGGACTGAGGCGGAGACACAAGGGTCAGAACTCACTCTGGACATATGGTCAGTACCTTCAGGACTGGGGCGGAGACACAAGGGTCAGAACTCTGGACATATGGTCAGTACCTTCAGGACTGAGGCGGAGACACAAGGGTCAGAACTCACTCTGGACATATGGTCAGTACCTTCAGGACTGGGGCGGAGACACAAGGGTCAGAACTCACTCTGGACATATGGTCAGTACCTTCAGGACTGAGGCGGAGACACAAGGGTCAGAACTCACTCTGGACCTATGGTCAGTACCTTCAGGACTGAGGCGGAGACACAAGGGTCAGAACTCACTCTGGACCTATGGTCAGTACCTTCAGGACTGAGGCTGAGACACAAGGGTCAGAACTCACTCTGGACCTATGGTCAGTACCTTCAGGACTGGGGCGGAGACACAAGGGTCAGAACTCTGGACATATGGTCAGTACCTTCAGGGCTGAGGTTGAGACACAAGGGTCAGAACTCACTCTGGACAAATGGTCAGGACCTTCAGGACTGAGGCGGAGACACAAGGGTCAGAACTCACTCTGGACATATGGTCAGTACCTTCAGGACTGAGGCGGAGACACAAGGGTCAGAACTCACTCTGGACATATGGTCAGTACCTTCAGGACTGAGGCGGAGACACAAGGGTCAGAACTCACTCTGGACCTATGGTCAGTACCTTCAGGACTGAGGCTGAGACACAAGGGTCAGAACTCACTCTGGACCTATGGTCAGTACCTTCAGGACTGGGGCGGAGACACAAGGGTCAGAACTCTGGACATATGGTCAGTACCTTCAGGGCTGAGGCTGAGACACAAGGGTCAGAACTCACTCTGGACAAATGGTCAGGACCTTCAGGACTGAGGCGGAGACACAAGGGTCAGAACTCACTCTGGACATATGGTCAGTACCTTCAGGACTGAGGCGGAGACACAAGGGTCAGAACTCTGGACATATGGTCAGTACCTTCAGGACTGAGGGTGTTTCAGAAAAGCCGTTTTAAAGCCACTTTGAAAGAATCTCTCTGTACGGAGCCTAAACGGGAGTCCAGCTTCTGTTTCCTTTAACGACGCTGCTCACTTGACTTGACTTTACTTTACTTTTACATTACATTACATTACATTACATTACTTTACTTCACTTTACTTCACTTTACTTCACTTTTACTTCACTCTACATTACTTTACTTTACTTTACTTTACATTACTTTACTTTACATTACTTTTCATTACTTTACTTTACATTACTTTACATTACATTACTTTACATTACTTAACTTTACTTTACATTACTTTACATTACATTACATTACTTTACATTACTTTACTTCACTCTACATTACTTTACTTTACTTTACTTTACATTACTTTTCATTACATTTCTTTACATTATTTAACTTTACTTTACATGACTTTACATTACATTACTTTACATTACTTTACTTTACATTACTTTACATTACATTACTTTACATTACATTACTTTACTTTACATTACTTTACTTCACTTTACTTCACTTTTACTTCACTTTTACTTCACTTTTACTTCACTCTACATTACTTTACTTTACATTACGTTACATTGCTTCACTTTACTTTGCCCATAACTTTAAATTACTTTACTTCACTTTTACTTTACTTCACTATACTTCACATTACTTTACTTTACTTTTACATTACCTTTCATTAATTTACTTTACAATACATTACATTACATTACTTTACTTTACTTTTACTTCACTCTACATTACTTTACTTTACTTTACATTACTTTACTTTACATTACGTTACATTACTTTACTTTACATTGCCCATAACTTTAAATTACTTTACTTTACTTCACTTTTACTTTACTTCACTATACTTCACATTACTTTACTTTAAATTACATTACTTTATAATACTTTACTTTACTTTTACATTACCTTTCATTAATTTACTTTACAATACATTACATTACTTTACTTTTCATTACTTAACATTACTTTACTTTACTTTACATTACTTGACATTACTTTACAATACTTTACTTTACATTACTTTTCATTACTTTACTTTTCATTACTTTATTTTACATTACTTTACATTACATTACATTACTTTACTTCACTTTTACTTCACTTTTACTTCACTCTACATTACTCTACTTGACATTGCTTTACATTACTTTTCATTACTTTACTTTACTTTACATTACATTACTTTACTTCACTTTACTTCACTTTTACTTAACTCTACATTACTTTACTTTACATTACATTGCGTTACATAACTTTACTTTACATTACGTTACATAACTTTACTTTACATTACATTACGTTACATAACTTTACTTTACTTTACATTACGTTACATTACTTTACTTTACATTGCCCATAACTTTAAATTACTTTACTTTATTTTACTTTACTTCACTATACTTCACTTTACTTTACTTTAAATTACATTACTTTATAATACTTTACTTTACTTTTACATCACCTTTCATTAATTTACTTTACAATACATTACAATACATTACATTACTTTACTTTACTTTAAATTACTTTACTTTTATTTTACTTTACGTTACTTTCCTTTTCTTTACTGTACTTTACATTACTTTATTTTCCTTTACTGTAGTTCTGTTCTGTGGTGAGCTTATTCTTCACTTAATATGAAATCGATTGGAATTGTACATGTGTATTTGAAGTTGCAGTAACTCTACTTCGCTTCCCTCAGATCAAACAATCTCAGACACTCGGTGCAAAATTGTTCCACAGGGCTGTGTACTTTCCCCTCTGCTCTTCTCCTGACATAAACTCCACAGGGCTGTGTACTTTCCCCTCTGCTCTTCTCCTGACATAAACTCCACAGGGCTGTGTACTTTCCCCTCTGCTCTTCTCCTGACATAAACTCCACAGGGCTGTGTACTTTCCCCTCTGCTCTTCTCCTGACATAAACTCCACAGGGCTGTGTACTTTCCCCTCTGCTCTTCTCCTGACATAAACTCCACAGGGCTGTGTACTTTCCCCTCTGCTCTTCTCCTGACATAAACTCCACAGGGCTGTGTACTTTCCCCTCTGCTCTTCTCCCGACATAAACTCCACAGGGCTGTGTACTTTCCCCTCTGCTCTTCTCCTGACATATAAAGATCCTCAGGGCTGTGTACTTTCCCCTCTGCTCTTCTCCCGACATAAACTCCACAGGGCTGTGTACTTTCCCCTCTGCTCTTCTCCTGACATATAAAGATCCTCAGGGCTGTGTACTTTCCCCTCTGCTCTTCTCCTGACATATTGCAATCGATCTCACATCGACTTAAATTAAGAAATAAAACAAAATGGGAGGAGCTTGGACAATTTTGTCGTGTCCACGCGGAAGCTTAGTTCAAAGCCTCAAGTGCACTTACGACGTGATCTGCGTCTCCATGAAGATCAGGATGAAGACGAGCAGGGCGGGCACCACGGACGCGCCCATCATCCAGGTCGGGAACGACCGTTTATCCCCGAACGGGCTGATGAACCAGCCGCGCTTCTCCGGAGACGTGACCGAGAAGCCCGAGGGAACGTTCAGCTTCTGCCCGGACGACGGCGGCGGCAACGACGAGAGGCGAGGGACACGAACGAGAGAGGGAGGGTGAAGAGGCGGGGTTAGAGGAGGGGAGCAAATGTGCATTTGCCCGTGTGCGTTCGGGAGCGCGGACCTGGGTGTACGTGTCCGGGATAGAGACGTCCACCAGCACCGACACCAGGATGGAGATGGGGATCCCGAAGTCGCCGATGATCCTGCGAGCCTGACGGGGAAGAACGTAAAGCCATTTGGAATGGGTAAGTACAGAGAAAACAGGAAATACCGTATTTTCCGGTCTATAAGTTGCACCATTTTTCATAGTTTTGCGATAGAGTGCGACTTATACTCCAGAACGCCTTGTATGTGATATTATTTGTTATTTTCACACTGACCACCGCAAGTGGGCGCTCTAGGCTCTAAGCGACGCAGAAGAAGGATCTGCACTTCCTCTACCTCTGGAGTTTGTGGAGTTGTTTAGAAGTGACACAGAGGAAGAAGAATTCAATGGATTTAGTGATTTGGGGTAAAACTGATGCTTTGCTAAACTTGTTAGCATGTTCTTTATGCTATAGTTATCTGAATAACTGTTCATATGTTACGTTAACATACCAGACACTTACCACAGTTCTGTCTGTGCCTCATGTAGCTGAAGGTGTTAGCGTTAGCATACGTCATGTAGCTGAAGGTGTTAGCGTTAGCATACGTACACCTATTCACCGTGTTCTCTAATCTGTTATTATTTTAAACTGCATTTCAAGAGGAAATGTCTGTTCTTGGTCCTGGATTTTCTCAAATAATTTCCCCAAAAATGCGTCTTATATATGTTTTTTCTTCTCTATTATGCATTTTTTTGGCTGGTGCGACAAGCAATCTGTGAATTTTTTTGTTCGAATTCGCTGTTCTTCGATCTCTATTTTTTAAGACAGATTTTCGTTGGCGTAAAAGTTTCGACGGGGAAAAACGCACCTTTCCTCCCAAGAAGCGACTGTTCCGGAACTTTCGGAGGAAAAACGCCACGAAGAAGGTCCCCATCATGAGGACGAGCGAGAGCAGCGCCGTGTTGGGCTGGTTGAACACGGGCCCGTCCTGGTCGTCCGGGAGAGGGCTGCCGCTGGGGTACACGGCCAGCAGGGGGTGCTCCCGGAAAACCTGGGCGAGAGGGAAAAGACGTCGATTCAACGGACAAACATACACAGCGGTCATTATTCGTCCATCAATCAAATGTGAGGTTAAGGTCGACTTTATGTCCTCGTGGGAAAATATGTCTCGAGTATTAGAGTCGGATCTCTCTTTCACTATGGTTCTGCTCCAGGATTCTACTTTCTCCCAACGGGTTTTGTAGTTTGCCGAAAGAGGGTCTAAGGACAGGGAATGTTGGGATATCATCCATTTGTAATCTGTTGGAAGAAGTGTCTGGGGAGAGAGAAGTCTGGGAGTTCCTGCTACGACTGCTGCTCCTGCGACCCGGCCCCGGATGAGAAGAAGATGGATGGACTGAGGCTGTGGTTCACCAAATCAATTCTTGGTCGACAAAAGACATGTTCTTTTAGTCGACTTGAAGGGAGTGAGAGCTAGAATAATGTCATTAATCTGACCCATTACTAGATCTAAGAAACTATGCTTTTACGTGTAAATAAAAAGCAGACGCACCTTGAAGATCTTGGAGAAAGTCTCGTAGATGAAGATGAGGGAGATGAGGAACGCAAAGATCTCCTGAGTGAATGGAGAGATGTAGCGCACCATGAAGCTGCCCTCCGCCGCCACGAGCACCAGAACTATCACGACGAGCCAGAACCCGATCCACACGCGGCCCGTCAGGTACTCGAACTCCTGAGCCTGACAGAACTGAAGACGAGGAGGCAAAACGGGAGAGAAGTGAGAAGAGAGAAGAAGACACAACAATGATATCTGAGACACGACTTCCGGTTGAAAAAAACCTGGAGCTGTTGTAATAGTTCTATTTCATAATCGTTATTCCGGATAATTACTTGGTCCATAGAAACAAAATCACAAAATAATCATCAAAAAAACTGCATTGACAAAAAGACGATACTGCCAAAAACGCACTTCTGCCAAAACCTGGTTAGCAACCGGTCCCACAGCACCAACCTGAACCAACCTGAACCACCTGAACCAACCTGAACCACTTGAACCAACCTGAACCAACCTTAAACAACCTAAACCAACCTTGAACAACTTGAACCAACCTGAACCAACCTTAAACAACCTGAACCAACCTGAACCAACCTTAAACAACTTGAAACAACCTAAACCAACCTGAACCAACCTGAACCAACCTTAAACAACTTGAAACAACCTAAACCAACCTGAACCAACCTGAACCAACCTTAAACAACTTGAAACAACCTAAACCAACCTGAACCAACCTGAACCAACCTTAAACAACCTGAACCAACCTTAAACAACCTGAACCAACCTGAACCAACCTTAAACAACCTGAACCAACCTGAACCAACCTTAAACAACCTGAACCAACCTGAACCAACCTTAAACAACCTGAACCAACCTGAACCAACCTTAAACAACCTGAACCAACCTTAAACAACCTGAACCAACCTTAAACAACCTGAACCAACCTGAACCAACCTTAAATAACAAACTACTAAAACTACTAAAACATACAAACTACTATACTATAAAATACTGTATTAAGAATAACACTATGTTGACACATCATCATGTTGTAATCAGTCATTACATCATTAACCGTATTTCAGTCTAATCATATTAACTGGTACCAGAACCAGGCCGCCTGCACGTCCTGGTACCAGAACCATGCCGCCTGCACGTCCCGGTACCAGAACCATGCCGTCTGCACGTCCCGGTACCAGAACCATGCCGCCTGCACATCCCGGTACCAGAACCAGGCCGCCTGCACGTCCTGGTACCAGAACCATGCCGCCTGCACGTCCCGGTACCAGAACCAGGCCGCCTGCACGTCCCGGTACCAGAACCATGCTGCCTGCACGTCCTGGTACCAGAACCAGGCCGCCTGCACGTCCCGGTACCAGAACCATGCTGCCTGCACGTCCTGGTACCAGAACCAGGCCGTGTGTTACCTTATAAAAGGCCTCCTCAAACACCAGCAGCGGTCCAGAGAAGCCGATGATGAGCAGAGGCTGACCGCCCAGGAGAGAGAAGATGATCCCCAGCGTCGCCGTGGAGACGATCAGCTCGGTCACTCCCATCATGCCCTCCGTCTTCTCCCCTGCACGGGACACACACAGAAGACCACTCAACCCCACCCTGACACATGGTTCCATTGTCGGTGAGTCTCTCTGTCATTTTTAAGTATTTTAACACATATTTAAATTTGATTCGTTTAGCAAATTACAAAAACATAGATGCAAAAGCGCATGCACCGCCGCCCAATGACCCGAAAACAGCACGAGTACGCCACAACATCGCTCTGTCCTGTACCACGGACGTAATCTTACCACCTCTTCACAACTTGGAAAGAGCGTTCAGACCTTGTGCGTTGCTGGCACGCACTAACGTAAAAGTGAGTGGCATTAAGTAAAAAGGAAGTGAGGTGAAAACCCGTGAAACCCACAAACCCCCCCTCCCCCACGCCCCCCGGCGCTCGTACCCAGCAGCCCCCCGAAGGTGATGGTGGGAGACAGCGCCGCGAAGTAGATGAAGATGACGGCGGCGAGGCACTGCATGTCCAGCGCGTCACGGAGGTCGCTGACGTAGTGCGGGAACCTTCGGCGGACGTCGTGGATCAGACCGCCGAACGGGACGCCGGAGCGCTTCAGCGGGTCGATCTCCTGGTCCACCTCCTCCTCCTCCTCCTCGGCCACCTCTGGAGGACAGAAACATGGCGGTCAAAGCGAGGTTGGGCTCACGTCGTCTCCGGCGTCGGCTCGATCGCTCCTACGACTGCGACGCAACCGACCGACACAAACTATGAATCCTTAAAAATACACCAAACGCGCCACACGGACGATCGTTTCGAACCGGCGTTTTACTGAAATTTTGGGGTTGTGATCACTGGTGGTTCAGAGGTAAATGATGCTTCATGATGAATAAAAAAACTAGGGCCCGACCGCTGTGAATGTTTGGAGCCGATAGCGACATTAAGGGACTCGACACTTCGATTACCGTTACGAATGTACATGTGTTTGAGTGTGATTCTGCTGCCGCGCCCTAAACTTTGACCCAAGAATAGCTTTTTGTTTAGCGACGATCAAATGTCATTATGTGGATTGTTCAATGATCTCAGGAGGTTCAGGAGGTTTTGAGCTTTAAATTGAGGTATGGACGGTCCTTAATGATGTGTTTGTAGCTCAATGGGGCAAGTACTAGTAAATGAGGGTCAATAAATACTTCCAATAACCTAAAACATCGGCGTAAATCGGTGAAATGTTGGATTATGAAAGACTTGCAAACTAATAAAGCGGTGGGTCCTTTGCGTTCTCCAAGCACAGAACGTGATGATCCCCGCCCGGCTTCATCTCCTGCAGTACCTTTGTTCTCCAGCTCGAGGCGGCAGACCGAGTGGCGCTTCTTGAGGTCTCGTTCCTTCCTCTTTTTCAGGATCTGCTTCTGAAATCCCACCACCGTCTTCAGGAGATCTTTCCCCTCGATGTCGCACGGCGGGAGGACGATGCTGCAGTCCAGGAACTCATTAATGCCGCTCAACAGGTCCTGCCGATCGTCCGCGAAGTACGCCACCTCGTGGAAGTTCTGCACGCGACAGGAACAAACACACACGGCTGAGGTAGATGTGCCTGTAGAGCCTCCTGGACGCCTCCCCGTGCACTGCGTTTACCTTGTCGGACATGAGCGTGGAGAAGGAGCGTCCGATCTCGTGGTAGTCCATGCTGCTCTGGCTCGGGCCCAGGAGGAAGAACAGGAAGCGGACCGGGACCGGGATCTCGAGCATGGACTCAAAGAGGACCGCCTCGTTCAGACGCACAAAGGCCATGGCCGCCTGCTCCAGGAAGTCCACGCAGCCTAAGAAAGCGAAGGGGTGGGCATTAGATCAGACCCCAGCTGGCTCACGAAAGAATTACAATATGGCGGCGACCAAGACCGGTCCCGCTGATACAGCTCAGGCAATAATTGTCTGTCTTGGGTTCAAATCCGCTCTCTTGTTCCTAACCCTGACCCTGACCCTAACCCTAACCCTAACCCTGCCCTGACCCTAACCCTGACCCTAACCCTAACCCTAACCCTAACCCTAACCCTGCCCTGACCCTAACCCTAACCCTAACCCTAACCCTAACCCTGACCCTGAGCCCAACCCTGACCCTATCCCTGACCCTAACCCTGACCCTGACGCTAACCTTAACCCTGACCCTAACCCTAACCTTAATCCTGACCCTGACCCTAATCCTGACCCTAATCCTGACCCTAATCCTGACCCTAACCCTGACCGTGACCCTGACCCTAACCCTAACCCAGTGCCTGAAGCGTATCGAGCGCCGCCATATAATTATTGTCTTTTTGGGCCACCACGAGGGCCGCCATATTGGAGCCAATTCTGACTTCCGTGAGGCAGCTGGGGTCTGATCTAGTACTGACCAAACCAAAGGGCCTTTACCATCCACTGCGTTCATCTACATCACTGCCAGTGTCGTCTCTACGTGTTTTAAAGGCCGTTGCCCGTTTCGTTGGCCTGATGTGGTTTATTTTTTATTATCATCCTCGATCTCCTCTGAATCTCCTCATAACATCCAGAACCAAACCTGTAACTTCTTTTACCTCAGATTCACGAGCTGATTTCAAACGGACCATGTGGTCAGGTCAAGACTAGAACATGTTAAAATAAGTATTGTAAAAGCGTGAATAGTCTTGGCTGGTCATCGGTCCACTTGTTGACTTATAACTACTTCTATAAAATGTTAGAATAAATAAAATAATCAAGCTCTACCATATAAATACTAAAACACGATAATGGTGCCTCACACTTGGACCTGAACCCTGTGGCGGTGCTACACATGAGTCAACTCTACCGGGACGAGGAGTGAAGGAGGCACAAACTGACCCACGAGCACGACGACGGCCTCGGCGTCTTTGGGAATCTTCTCCATGAGTTTGAAGGACCTGGCTGAGGCCTGATGATGCTCCGGAGGCAGAGGATGCAGCGAGGTCTGAGGGACGAGCACAGAGAGCGTGGGATGAGAACCAGGAACGTCTTCTAAACCCTCCTCACCCACCTCAAACCCTCCTCACCCACCTTAAACCCTCCTCACCCACCTTAAACCCTCCTCACCCACCTTAAACCCTCCTCACCCACCTTAAACCCTCCTCACCCACCTCAAACCCTCCTCACCCACCTCAAACCCTCCTCACCCACCTCAAACCCTCCTCACCCACCTTAAACCCTCCTCACCCACCTTAAACCCTCCTCACCCACCTTAAACCCTCCTCACCCACCTTAAACCCTCCTCACCCACCTCAAACCCTCCTCACCCACCTTAAACCCTCCTCACCCACCTCAAACCCTCCTCACCCACCTCAAACCCTCCTCACCCACCTTAAACCCTCCTCACCCACCTTAAACCCTCCTCACCCACCTTAAACCCTCCTCACCCACCTCAAACCCTCCTCACCCACCTCAAACCCTCCTCACCCACCTCAAACCCTCCTCACCCACCTTAAACCCTCCTCACCCACCTTAAACCCTCCTCACCCACCTTAAACCCTCCTCACCCACCTCAAACCCTCCTCACCCACCTTAAACCCTCCTCACCCACCTTAAACCCTCCTCACCCACCTTAAACCCTCCTCACCCACCTCAAACCCTCCTCACCCACCTTAAACCCTCCTCACCCACCTTAAACCCTCCTCACCCACCTTAAACCCTCCTCACCCACCTTAAACCCTCCTCACCCACCTCAAACCCTCCTCACCCACCTTAAACCCTCCTCACCCACCTTAAACCCTCCTCACCCACCTTAAACCCTCCTCACCCACCTTAAACCCTCCTCACCCACCTCAAACCCTCCTCACCCACCCTAAACCCTCCTCACCCACCTTAAACCCTCCTCACCCACCTTAAACCTTCCTCACCTACCTCAAACCCAGCCTAAACCCATCCTAAACCCACCTTAAACCCATCCTAAACCCAGCCTAAACCCACCTCAAACCCACCTTAAACCCACCTCATACCCACCTTAAACCCAGCCTAAACCCATCCTAAACCCAGCCTAAACCCACCTTAAACCCACCATAAACCCATCCTAAACCCACCCTAAAAACACAACCTAAAACAACCTTAAACCCACCCTAAAAAACCCAACCTAAACCCATCCTAAACCCATCCTAAACCCAGCCTAAACCCACCATAAACCCATCCTAAACCCACCTAAGCCCACCTCAAACCCACCTTAAACCCACCTCAAACCCACCTTAAACCCATCCTAAACCCATCCTAAACCCACCATAAACTTATCCTAAACCCAGCCCAAACCCACCATAAACCAATCCTAAACCCACCTTAAACCCTACACTCGTGGTGAAGGGGGTTAGAGTCATGGTCAGGTATTAGGGGTTTAGGGTTAGGTGTTAGGGGTTAGGGTTTAGGGGTTTTAGGGGTTGGGACTCACAAACAGACTGGTGAACACGTCCTGGTTGGGGTTTAGGGGTTTAGGGGTTTAGGAGGGTAGGGGTTTAGGGTTTAGGGTCTAGGGCAGGGGTGGGCAAACTACGGCCCGCGGGCCACATCCGGCCCGTTGGGCCTTTCAATCCGGCCCGCCAAGCTTGTCCAATTAATATTAAAATATAATAAAAAAAAAAAGGCTGTAGGCTTTATTTGACAGTAGATGGAATAAGAAAGAAAGAAGGACATGCAGCAAATGTCGGAGTTGGGATTCGAATTCACGATACTGTGGCTGGCCGTTCATTTTACCTTTCGCCTGTAATGCCAACATTTCCCCAAGAGATGGCACTGTTCCCTCTAAACTGCGCACCTGCGCAATTGCGCACTGCTCCACATAGTGCAATGCTCCACATAGTGCACTGCTCGCACATAGTGCGCGCACACAAGGACATCTAAGAAAATAAAATTCACCACAAACGGCCACCGGGGGCAATCAAGCAGGAAGCACCAGAGTTTGACAAACTGTAGAAGACTCTTGTGGACAGTACAAGACTCTTGTGGACAGTAGAAGACTCTTGTGGACAGTAGAAGACTCTTGTGGACAGTACAAGACTCTTGTGGACAGTAGAAGACTCTTGTGGACAGTAGAAGACTCTTGTGGACAGTACAAGACTCTTGTGGACAGTACAAGACTCTTGTGGACAGTAGAAGACTCTTGTGGACAGTACAAGACTCTTGTGGACAGTACAAGACTCTTGTGGACAGTAGAAGACTCTTGTGGACAGTACAAGACTCTTGTGGACAGTACAAGACTCTTGTGGACAGTACATGACTCTTGTGGACAGTAGAAGACTCTTGTGGACAGTAGAAGACTCTTGTGGACAGTAAAAGACTCTTGTGGACAGTAGAAGACTCTTGTGGACAGTAAAAGACTCTTGTGGACAGTATAAGACTCTTGTGGACAGTAGAAGACTCTTGTGGACAGTAGAAGACTCTTGTGGACAGTAAAAGACTCTCGTGGACAGTAGAAGACTCTTGTGGACAGTATAAGACTCTTGTGGACAGTAGAAGACTCTTGTGGACAGTATAAGACTCTTGTGGACAGTAGAAGACTCTTGTGGACAGTAGAAGACTCTTGTGGACAGTAGAAGACTCTTGTGGACAGTAAAAGACTCTTGTGGACAGTAGAAGACTCTTGTGGACAGTAGAAGACTCTTGTGGACAGTAGAAGACTCTTGTGGACAGTAGAAGACTCTTGTGGACAGTAGAAGACTCTTGTGGACAGTAGAAGCTCTGTCCAGGGGACACGTCGTGTTCTCTATATTTTTAGTTTCAAAACGCTGTGTGTTTTATTACATCAGAATCATATTCACTGAGAAATTGGTCTTATTAGTCCCGCAGCGCAGAGCGGACCGCGGGCGCATTCAGAAGACTGACATGTCACTATTGTGTAAATGAGACTTTCTTGTCCAGACCTGACT
>NW_027315726.1:117500-197500 GCF_026437365.1 Eucyclogobius newberryi | reverse complement strand
ATTATCCACCACTATCCACCATTATCCACCATTATCCACCATTATCCACCATTATCCACCATTATCCACCACTATCCACCATTATCCACCATTATCCACCATTATCCACCATTATCCACCACTATCCACCATTATCCACCATTATCCACCATTATCCACCATTATCCACCATTATCCACCATTATCCACCATTATCCACCATTATCCACCATTATCCACCACTATCCACCACTATCCACCATTATCCACCATTATCCACCACTATCCACCATTATCCACCATTATCCACCATTATCCACCATTATCCACCATTATCCACCATTATCCACCACTATCCACCATTATCCACCATTATCCACCATTATCCACCACTATCCACCATTATCCACCATTATCCACCACTATCCACCATTATCCACCATTATCCACCATTATCCACCATTATCCACCATTATCCACCATTATCCACCATTATCCACCATTATCCACCATTATCCACCACTATCCACCATTATCCACCATTATCCACCATTATCCACCATTATCCACCATTATCCACCATTATCCACCATTATCCACCACTATCCACCATTATCCACCATTATCCACCATTATCCACCATTATCCACCATTATCCACCACTATCCACCATTATCCACCATTATCCACCATTATCCACCATTATCCACCATTATCCACCATTATCCACCATTATCCACCACTATCCACCATTATCCACCATTATCCACCATTATCCACCATTATCCACCATTATCCACCATTATCCACCACTATCCACCATTATCCACCATTATCCATAAGATAAGATAATCTTTATCGTCCACACATGGGGAAAAAAATACTATTCACCACTATTCAGACCTAAATCTTTCATTTTCTCATAAATCTCGAGTTTGTGAGCGACTTTACGAAACTTGACGTTCTAAAGAACAATATAAATTCAAACGGGACAAAAACAGCCGGATAAAAGTTCTTCACGTTTATGTCGATTTTTAGGACGATAGATTGATCGGACTTAATTCAGCGCCCTGACCGGACCTGACTCGTACCGTGCGAGATGGTCCTCCTGAGCTCCAGGAGGCTCCTGAAGGACAGCGAGGCCACGTGGGGTTTGCCCCAGCGTCCCGTCTCCTCCTCCACGTCCTCCTCGAACTTGATCCAACGAGCTCGCTCCTTCCATCGCAGCTCGTTATGCTCCACGATCAGCTCGTTAAGCTCCACGAACAACTGCAGAGAAGAGAGAGAGAAAGAGAGGGATGAGACGGAGAAACCAGTGAAAAGAGAAAGAGAAAGAGAGGGATGAGACGGAGAAACCAGTGAAAAGAGAGAGAGAAAGAGAGGGATGAGACGGAGAAACCAGTGAAAAGAGAAAGAGAAAGAGAGGGATGAGACGGAGAAACCAGTGAAAAGAGAGAGAGAAAGAGAGGGATGAGACGAAGGAACCAGTGAAAAGAGAGAGAGAAAGAGAGGGATGAGACGGAGAAACCAGTGAAAAGAGAGAGAGAAAGAGAGGGATGAGACGGAGAAACCAGTGAAAAGAGAGAGAGAAAGAGAGGGATGAGACCGAGAAACCAGTGAAAAGAGAGAGAGAAAGAGAGGGATGAGACGGAGAAACCAGTGAAAAGAGAAAGAGAAAGAGAGGGATGAGACGAAGGAACCAGTGAAAAGAGAAAGAGAGGGATGAGACGGAGAAACCAGTGAAAAGAGAGAGAGAAAGAGAGGGATGAGACGGAGAAACCAGTGAAAAGAGAAAGAGAGGGATGAGACAGAAAAAACAGTGAAAAGAGAAAGAGAGGGATGAGACTGAAAAAACAGTGAAAAGAGAAAGAGAAAGAGAGGGATGAGACTGAGAAACCAGTGAAAAGAGAGAGAGAAAGAGAGGGATGAGACGGAGGAACCAGTGAAAAGAGAGAGAGAAAGAGAGGGATGAGACGGAGAAACCAGTGAAAAGAGAGAGAGAAAGAGAGGGATGAGACAGAGAAACCAGTGAAAAGAGAGAGAGAAAGAGAGGGATGAGACGGAGATACCAGTGAAAAGAGAGAGAGAAAGAGAGGGATGAGACGGAGAAACCCGTGAAAAGAGAGAGAGAAAGAGAGGGATGAGACGGAGAAACCAGTGAAAAGAGAAAGAGAGGGATGAGACGGAGAAACCAGTGAAAAGAGAGAGAGAAAGAGAGGGATGAGACGGAGAAACCAGTGAAAAGAGAGAGAGAAAGAGAGGGATGAGACGGAGAAACCAGTGAAAAGAGAGAGAGAAAGAGAGGGATGAGACGGAGAAACCAGTGAAAAGAGAGATAGAAAGAGAGGGATGAGACAGAGAAACCAGTGAAAAGAGAGAGAGAAAGAGAGGGATGAGACGGAGATACCAGTGAAAAGAGAGAGAGAAAGAGAGGGATGAGACGGAGAAACCAGTGAAAAGAGAGAGAGAAAGAGAGGGATGAGACGGAGAAACCAGTGAAAAGAGAGAGAGAAAGAGAGGGATGAGACGGAGAAACCAGTGAAAAGAGAGAGAGAAAGAGAGGGATGAGACGGAGAAACCAGTGAAAAGAGAGAGAGAAAGAGAGGGATGAGGCGGAGAAACCAGTGAAAAGAGAGAGAGAAAGAGAGGGATGAGACGGAGAAACCAGTGAAAAGAGAGAGAGAAAGAGAGGGATGAGACGGAGAAACCAGTGAAAAGAGAGAGAGAAAGAGAGGGATGAGACGGAGAAACCAGTGAAAAGAGAGAGAGAAAGAGAGGGATGAGACGGAGAAACCAGTGAAAAGAGAGAGAGAAAGAGAGGGATGAGACGGAGAAACCAGTGAAAAGAGAGAGAGAAAGAGAGGGATGAGACGGAGAAACCAGTGAAAAGAGAAAGAGAAAGAGAGGGATGAGACGAAGGAACCAGTGAAAAGAGAAAGAGAGGGATGAGACGGAGAAACCAGTGAAAAGAGAGAGAGAAAGAGAGGGATGAGACGGAGAAACCAGTGAAAAGAGAAAGAGAGGGATGAGACAGAAAAAACAGTGAAAAGAGAGAGAGAAAGAGAGGGATGAGACGGAGGAACCAGTGAAGAGAGAGAGAAAGAGAGGGATGAGAAGGAGAAACCAGTAAAAAGAGAGAGAGAAAGAGAGGGATGAGACGGAGAAACCAGTGAAAAGAGAAAGAGAAAGAGAGGGATGAGACGAAGGAACCAGTGAAAAGAGAGAGAGAAAGAGAGGGATGAGACGGAGAAACCAGTGAAAAGAGAAAGAGAGGGATGAGACTGAAAAAACAGTGAAAAGAGAAAGAGAAAGAGAGGGATGAGACTGAGAAACCAGTGAAAAGAGAGAGAGAAAGAGAGGGATGAGACGGAGGAACCAGTGAAAAGAGAGAGAGAAAGAGAGGGATGAGACGGAGAAACCAGTGAAAAGAGAGAGAGAAAGAGAGGGATGAGACAGAGAAACCAGTGAAAAGAGAGAGAGAAAGAGAGGGATGAGACGGAGATACCAGTGAAAAGAGAGAGAGAAAGAGAGGGATGAGACGGAGAAACCCGTGAAAAGAGAGAGAGAAAGAGAGGGATGAGACGGAGAAACCAGTGAAAAGAGAGAGAGAAAGAGAGGGATGAGACGGAGAAACCAGTGAAAAGAGAGAGAGAAAGAGAGGGATGAGACGGAGGAACCAGTGAAAAGAGAGAGAGAAAGAGAGGGATGAGACGGAGAAACCAGTGAAAAGAGAGAGAGAAAGAGAGGGATGAGACAGAGAAACCAGTGAAAAGAGAGAGAGAAAGAGAGGGATGAGACGGAGATACCAGTGAAAAGAGAGAGAGAAAGAGAGGGATGAGACGGAGAAACCAGTGAAAAGAGAGAGAGAAAGAGAGGGATGAGACGGAGAAACCAGTGAAAAGAGAGAGAGAAAGAGAGGGATGAGACGGAGAAACCAGTGAAAAGAGAGAGAGAAAGAGAGGGATGAGACGGAGAAACCAGTGAAAAGAGAGAGAGAAAGAGAGGGATGAGACGGAGAAACCAGTGAAAAGAGAGAGAGAAAGAGAGGGATGAGACGGAGAAACCAGTGAAAAGAGAAAGAGAAAGAGAGGGATGAGACGGAGAAACCAGTGAAAAGAGAGAGAGAAAGAGAGGGATGAGACGGAGAAACCAGTGAAAAGAGAAAGAGAAAGAGAGGGATGAGACGGAGAAACCAGTGAAAAGAGAGAGAGAAAGAGAGGGATGAGACGGAGAAACCAGTGAAAAGAGAGAGAGAAAGAGAGGGATGAGACGGAGAAACCAGTGAAAAGAGAAAGAGAAAGAGAGGGATGAGACGAAGGAACCAGTGAAAAGAGAGAGAGAAAGAGAGGGATGAGACGGAGAAACCAGTGAAAAGAGAAAGAGAGGGATGAGACAGAAAAAACTGTGAAAAGAGAGAGAGAAAGAGAGGGATGAGACGGAGAAACCAGTGAAAAGAGAGAGAGAAAGAGAGGGATGAGACGGAGATACCAGTGAAAAGAGAGAGAGAAAGAGAGGGATGAGACGGAGAAACCAGTGAAAAGAGAGAGAGAAAGAGAGGGATGAGACGGAGAAACCAGTGAAAAGAGAAAGAGAAAGAGAGGGATGAGACGGAGAAACCAGTGAAAAGAGAGAGAGAAAGAGAGGGATGAGACGGAGGAACAAGTGAAAAGAGAGAGAGAAAGAGAGGGATGAGACGGAGGAACCAGTGAAAAGAGAGAGAGAAAGAGAGGGATGAGACGAAGGAACCAGTGAAAAGAGAGAGAGAAAGAGAGGGATGAGACGGAGGAACCCGTGAAAAGAGAGAGAGAAAGAGAGGGATGAGACGGAGGAACCCGTGAAAAGAGAGAGAGAAAGAGAGGGATGAGACGGAGATACCAGTGAAAAGAGAGAGAGAAAGAGAGGGATGAGACAGAGAAACCAGTGAAAAGAGAGAGAGAAAGAGAGGGATGAGACAGAGAAACCAGTGAAAAGAGAGAGAGAAAGAGAGGGATGAGACGGAGGAACCCGTGAAAAGAGAGAGAGAAAGAGAGGGATGAGACGGAGGAACCCGTGAAAAGAGAGAGAGAAAGAGAGGGATGAGACGGAGATACCAGTGAAAAGAGAGAGAGAAAGAGAGGGATGAGACGGAGATACCAGTGAAAAGAGAGAGAGAAAGAGAGGGATGAGACGGAGAAACCAGTGAAAAGAGAAAGAGAAAGAGAGGGATGAGACGGAGAAACCAGTGAAAAGAGAGAGAGAGAGAGAGGGATGAGACGGAGAAACCAGTGAAAAGAGAAAGAGAAAGAGAGGGATGAGACGGAGAAACCAGTGAAAAGAGAGAGAGAAAGAGAGGGATGAGACGGAGAAACCAGTGAAAAGAGAGAGAGAAAGAGAGGGATGAGACGGAGAAACCAGTGAAAAGAGAGAGAGAAAGAGAGGGATGAGACGGAGAAACCAGTGAAAAGAGAGAGAGAAAGAGAGGGATGAGACCGAGAAACCAGTGAAAAGAGAAAGAGAAAGAGAGGGATGAGACGGAGAAACCAGTGAAAAGAGAAAGAGAAAGAGAGGGATGAGACGGAGAAACCAGTGAAAAGAGAGAGAGAAAGAGAGGGATGAGACGGAGAAACCAGTGAAAAGAGAAAGAGAAAGAGAGGGATGAGACGGAGAAACCAGTGAAAAGAGAGAGAGAAAGAGAGGGATGAGACGGAGAAACCAGTGAAAAGAGAGAGAGAAAGAGAGGGATGAGGCGGAGAAACCAGTGAAAAGAGAGAGAGAAAGAGAGGGATGAGACGGAGAAACCAGTGAAAAGAGAGAGAGAAAGAGAGGGATGAGACGGAGAAACCAGTGAAAAGAGAGAGAGAAAGAGAGGGATGAGACGGAGAAACCAGTGAAAAGAGAGAGAGAAAGAGAGGGATGAGACGGAGAAACCAGTGAAAAGAGAAAGAGAAAGAGAGGGATGAGACGGAGAAACCAGTGAAAAGAGAGAGAGAAAGAGAGGGATGAGACGGAGAAACCAGTGAAAAGAGAAAGAGAAAGAGAGGGATGAGACGGAGAAACCAGTGAAAAGAGAGAGAGAAAGAGAGGGATGAGACGGAGAAACCAGTGAAAAGAGAGAGAGAAAGAGAGGGATGAGACGGAGAAACCAGTGAAAAGAGAAAGAGAAAGAGAGGGATGAGACGAAGGAACCAGTGAAAAGAGAGAGAGAAAGAGAGGGATGAGACGGAGAAACCAGTGAAAAGAGAAAGAGAGGGATGAGACAGAAAAAACTGTGAAAAGAGAGAGAGAAAGAGAGGGATGAGACGGAGAAACCAGTGAAAAGAGAGAGAGAAAGAGAGGGATGAGACGGAGATACCAGTGAAAAGAGAGAGAGAAAGAGAGGGATGAGACGGAGAAACCAGTGAAAAGAGAAAGAGAAAGAGAGGGATGAGACGGAGAAACCAGTGAAAAGAGAAAGAGAAAGAGAGGGATGAGACGAAGGAACCAGTGAAAAGAGAGAGAGAAAGAGAGGGATGAGACGGAGAAACCAGTGAAAAGAGAAAGAGAAAGAGAGGGATGAGACGGAGAAACCAGTGAAAAGAGAGAGAGAAAGAGAGGGATGAGACGGAGAAACCAGTGAAAAGAGAGAGAGAAAGAGAGGGATGAGACGGAGGAACAAGTGAAAAGAGAGAGAGAAAGAGAGGGATGAGACGGAGGAACCAGTGAAAAGAGAGAGAGAAAGAGAGGGATGAGACGAAGGAACCAGTGAAAAGAGAGAGAGAAAGA
The DNA here is from genome assembly GCF_026437365.1 of Eucyclogobius newberryi. Classification (NCBI taxonomy): domain Eukaryota; kingdom Metazoa; phylum Chordata; class Actinopteri; order Gobiiformes; family Gobiidae; genus Eucyclogobius; species Eucyclogobius newberryi. The sequence continues at coordinate 190,780 of NW_027315726.1, read as the reverse complement.
GAGGGATGAGACGGAGGAACCCGTGAAAAGAGAGAGAGAAAGAGAGGGATGAGACGGAGGAACCCGTGAAAAGAGAGAGAGAAAGAGAGGGATGAGACGGAGATACCAGTGAAAAGAGAGAGAGAAAGAGAGGGATGAGACAGAGAAACCAGTGAAAAGAGAGAGAGAAAGAGAGGGATGAGACAGAGAAACCAGTGAAAAGAGAGAGAGAAAGAGAGGGATGAGACGGAGGAACCCGTGAAAAGAGAGAGAGAAAGAGAGGGATGAGACGGAGGAACCCGTGAAAAGAGAGAGAGAGAGAGAGGGATGAGACGGAGAAACCAGTGAAAAGAGAGAGAGAAAGAGAGGGATGAGACGGAGAAACCAGTGAAAAGAGAGAGAGAAAGAGAGGGATGAGACGGAGAAACCAGTGAAAAGAGAGAGAGAAAGAGAGGGATGAGACGGAGAAACCAGTGAAAAGAGAGAGAGAAAGAGAGGGATGAGACCGAGAAACCAGTGAAAAGAGAAAGAGAAAGAGAGGGATGAGACGGAGAAACCAGTGAAAAGAGAAAGAGAAAGAGAGGGATGAGACGGAGAAACCAGTGAAAAGAGAGAGAGAAAGAGAGGGATGAGACGGAGATACCAGTGAAAAGAGATAGAGAAAGAGAGGGATGAGACGGAGAAACCAGTGAAAAGAGAGAGAGAAAGAGAGGGATGAGACGGAGAAACCAGTGAAAAGAGAGAGAGAAAGAGAGGGATGAGACGGAGAAACCAGTGAAAAGAGAGAGAGAAAGAGAGGGATGAGACGGAGAAACCAGTGAAAAGAGAGAGAGAAAGAGAGGGATGAGGCGGAGAAACCAGTGAAAAGAGAGAGAGAAAGAGAGGGATGAGACGGAGAAACCAGTGAAAAGAGAGAGAGAAAGAGAGGGATGAGACGGAGAAACCAGTGAAAAGAGAGAGAGAAAGAGAGGGATGAGACGGAGAAACCAGTGAAAAGAGAGAGAGAAAGAGAGGGATGAGACGGAGAAACCAGTGAAAAGAGAGAGAGAAAGAGAGGGATGAGACGGAGAAACCAGTGAAAAGAGAGAGAGAAAGAGAGGGATGAGACGGAGAAACCAGTGAAAAGAGAAAGAGAAAGAGAGGGATGAGACGGAGAAACCAGTGAAAAGAGAGAGAGAAAGAGAGGGATGAGACGGAGAAACCAGTGAAAAGAGAAAGAGAAAGAGAGGGATGAGACGGAGAAACCAGTGAAAAGAGAGAGAGAAAGAGAGGGATGAGACGGAGAAACCAGTGAAAAGAGAGAGAGAAAGAGAGGGATGAGACGGAGAAACCAGTGAAAAGAGAAAGAGAAAGAGAGGGATGAGACGAAGGAACCAGTGAAAAGAGAGAGAGAAAGAGAGGGATGAGACGGAGAAACCAGTGAAAAGAGAAAGAGAGGGATGAGACAGAAAAAACTGTGAAAAGAGAGAGAGAAAGAGAGGGATGAGACGGAGAAACCAGTGAAAAGAGAGAGAGAAAGAGAGGGATGAGACGGAGATACCAGTGAAAAGAGAAAGAGAAAGAGAGGGATGAGACGAAGGAACCAGTGAAAAGAGAGAGAGAAAGAGAGGGATGAGACGGAGAAACCAGTGAAAAGAGAAAGAGAAAGAGAGGGATGAGACGGAGAAACCAGTGAAAAGAGAGAGAGAAAGAGAGGGATGAGACGGAGAAACCAGTGAAAAGAGAGAGAGAAAGAGAGGGATGAGACGGAGGAACCAGTGAAAAGAGAGAGAGAAAGAGAGGGATGAGACGAAGGAACCAGTGAAAAGAGAGAGAGAAAGAGAGGGATGAGACGGAGAAACCAGTGAAAAGAGAAAGAGAAAGAGAGGGATGAGACGGAGAAACCAGTGAAAAGAGAGAGAGAAAGAGAGGGATGAGACGGAGAAACCAGTGAAAAGAGAGAGAGAAAGAGAGGGATGAGACGGAGAAACCAGTGAAAAGAGAAAGAGAAAGAGAGGGATGAGACGAAGGAACCAGTGAAAAGAGAGAGAGAAAGAGAGGGATGAGACGGAGAAACCAGTGAAAAGAGAAAGAGAGGGATGAGACAGAAAAAACTGTGAAAAGAGAGAGAGAAAGAGAGGGATGAGACGGAGAAACCAGTGAAAAGAGAGAGAGAAAGAGAGGGATGAGACGGAGATACCAGTGAAAAGAGAGAGAGAAAGAGAGGGATGAGACGGAGAAACCAGTGAAAAGAGAAAGAGAAAGAGAGGGATGAGACGGAGAAACCAGTGAAAAGAGAAAGAGAAAGAGAGGGATGAGACGAAGGAACCAGTGAAAAGAGAGAGAGAAAGAGAGGGATGAGACGGAGAAACCAGTGAAAAGAGAAAGAGAAAGAGAGGGATGAGACGGAGAAACCAGTGAAAAGAGAGAGAGAAAGAGAGGGATGAGACGGAGAAACCAGTGAAAAGAGAGAGAGAAAGAGAGGGATGAGACGGAGGAACAAGTGAAAAGAGAGAGAGAAAGAGAGGGATGAGACGGAGGAACCAGTGAAAAGAGAGAGAGAAAGAGAGGGATGAGACGAAGGAACCAGTGAAAAGAGAGAGAGAAAGAGAGGGATGAGACGGAGGAACCCGTGAAAAGAGAGAGAGAAAGAGAGGGATGAGACGGAGGAACCCGTGAAAAGAGAGAGAGAAAGAGAGGGATGAGACGGAGATACCAGTGAAAAGAGAGAGAGAAAGAGAGGGATGAGACAGAGAAACCAGTGAAAAGAGAGAGAGAAAGAGAGGGATGAGACAGAGAAACCAGTGAAAAGAGAGAGAGAAAGAGAGGGATGAGACGGAGGAACCCGTGAAAAGAGAGAGAGAAAGAGAGGGATGAGACGGAGGAACCCGTGAAAAGAGAGAGAGAAAGAGAGGGATGAGACGGAGATACCAGTGAAAAGAGAGAGAGAAAGAGAGGGATGAGACGGAGAAACCAGTGAAAAGAGAAAGAGAAAGAGAGGGATGAGACGGAGAAACCAGTGAAAAGAGAGAGAGAGAGAGAGGGATGAGACGGAGAAACCAGTGAAAAGAGAAAGAGAAAGAGAGGGATGAGACGGAGAAACCAGTGAAAAGAGAGAGAGAAAGAGAGGGATGAGACGAAGGAACCAGTGAAAAGAGAGAGAGAAAGAGAGGGATGAGACGGAGAAACCAGTGAAAAGAGAGAGAGAAAGAGAGGGATGAGACGGAGAAACCAGTGAAAAGAGAGAGAGAAAGAGAGGGATGAGACGGAGAAACTAGTGAAAAGAGAGAGAGAAAGAGAGGGATGAGACGGAGAAACCAGTGAAAAGAGAAAGAGAAAGAGAGGGATGAGACGGAGAAACCAGTGAAAAGAGAAAGAGAAAGAGAGGGATGAGACGGAGAAACCAGTGAAAAGAGAGAGAGAAAGAGAGGGATGAGACGGAGAAACCAGTGAAAAGAGAGAGAGAAAGAGAGGGATGAGACGGAGGAACCCGTGAAAAGAGAGAGAGAAAGAGAGGGATGAGACGGAGGAACCCGTGAAAAGAGAGAGAGAAAGAGAGGGATGAGACGGAGAAACCAGTGAAAAGAGAGAGAGAAAGAGAGGGATGAGACGGAGAAACCAGTGAAAAGAGAGAGAGAAAGAGAGGGATGAGACGGAGAAACCAGTGAAAAGAGAGAGAGAAAGAGAGGGATGAGACGGAGAAACCAGTGAAAAGAGAAAGAGAAAGAGAGGGATGAGACGAAGGAACCAGTGAAAAGAGAGAGAGAAAGAGAGGGATGAGACGGAGAAACCAGTGAAAAGAGAGAGAGAAAGAGAGGGATGAGACGGAGAAACCAGTGAAAAGAGAGAGAGAAAGAGAGGGATGAGACGGAGAAACCCGTGAAAAGAGAGAGAGAAAGAGAGGGATGAGACGGAGAAACCAGTGAAAAGAGAGAGAGAAAGAGAGGGATGAGACGGAGAAACCAGTGAAAAGAGAGAGAGAAAGAGAGGGATGAGACGGAGAAACCAGTGAAAAGAGAGAGAGAAAGAGAGGGATGAGACGGAGAAACCAGTGAAAAGAGAGAGAGAAAGAGAGGGATGAGACGGAGAAACCAGTGAAAAGAGAAAGAGAAAGAGAGGGATGAGACGAAGGAACCAGTGAAAAGAGAGAGAGAAAGAGAGGGATGAGACGGAGAAACCAGTGAAAAGAGAAAGAGAGGGATGAGACAGAAAAAACTGTGAAAAGAGAGAGAGAAAGAGAGGGATGAGACGGAGAAACCAGTGAAAAGAGAGAGAGAAAGAGAGGGATGAGACGGAGATACCAGTGAAAAGAGAGAGAGAAAGAGAGGGATGAGACGGAGAAACCAGTGAAAAGAGAAAGAGAAAGAGAGGGATGAGACGGAGAAACCAGTGAAAAGAGAAAGAGAAAGAGAGGGATGAGACGAAGGAACCAGTGAAAAGAGAGAGAGAAAGAGAGGGATGAGACGGAGAAACCAGTGAAAAGAGAAAGAGAAAGAGAGGGATGAGACGGAGAAACCAGTGAAAAGAGAGAGAGAAAGAGAGGGATGAGACGGAGAAACCAGTGAAAAGAGAGAGAGAAAGAGAGGGATGAGACGGAGGAACAAGTGAAAAGAGAGAGAGAAAGAGAGGGATGAGACGGAGGAACCAGTGAAAAGAGAGAGAGAAAGAGAGGGATGAGACGAAGGAACCAGTGAAAAGAGAGAGAGAAAGAGAGGGATGAGACGGAGAAACCAGTGAAAAGAGAAAGAGAAAGAGAGGGATGAGACGGAGAAACCAGTGAAAAGAGAGAGAGAAAGAGAGGGATGAGACGGAGAAACCAGTGAAAAGAGAGAGAGAAAGAGAGGGATGAGACGGAGAAACCAGTGAAAAGAGAAAGAGAAAGAGAGGGATGAGACGGAGAAACCAGTGAAAAGAGAAAGAGAGGGATGAGACAGAAAAAACTGTGAAAAGAGAGAGAGAAAGAGAGGGATGAGACGGAGAAACCAGTGAAAAGAGAGAGAGAAAGAGAGGGATGAGACGGAGATACCAGTGAAAAGAGAGAGAGAAAGAGAGGGATGAGACGGAGAAACCAGTGAAAAGAGAGAGAGAAAGAGAGGGATGAGACGGAGAAACCAGTGAAAAGAGAAAGAGAAAGAGAGGGATGAGACGAAGGAACCAGTGAAAAGAGAGAGAGAAAGAGAGGGATGAGACGGAGAAACCAGTGAAAAGAGAAAGAGAAAGAGAGGGATGAGACGGAGAAACCAGTGAAAAGAGAGAGAGAAAGAGAGGGATGAGACGGAGAAACCAGTGAAAAGAGAGAGAGAAAGAGAGGGATGAGACGGAGGAACAAGTGAAAAGAGAGAGAGAAAGAGAGGGATGAGACGGAGGAACCAGTGAAAAGAGAGAGAGAAAGAGAGGGATGAGACGAAGGAACCAGTGAAAAGAGAGAGAGAAAGAGAGGGATGAGACGGAGGAACCCGTGAAAAGAGAGAGAGAAAGAGAGGGATGAGACGGAGGAACCCGTGAAAAGAGAGAGAGAAAGAGAGGGATGAGACGGAGATACCAGTGAAAAGAGAGAGAGAAAGAGAGGGATGAGACAGAGAAACCAGTGAAAAGAGAGAGAGAAAGAGAGGGATGAGACAGAGAAACCAGTGAAAAGAGAGAGAGAAAGAGAGGGATGAGACGGAGGAACCCGTGAAAAGAGAGAGAGAAAGAGAGGGATGAGACGGAGGAACCCGTGAAAAGAGAGAGAGAAAGAGAGGGATGAGACGGAGATACCAGTGAAAAGAGAGAGAGAAAGAGAGGGATGAGACGGAGATACCAGTGAAAAGAGAGAGAGAAAGAGAGGGATGAGACGGAGAAACCAGTGAAAAGAGAGAGAGAAAGAGAGGGATGAGACAGAGAAACCAGTGAAAAGAGAGAGAGAAAGACCATTGAAAGGAGGATGAAAAGAGAGAGAGAAAGATGCAAGGGAAGTTTTAGTTTGACATCATTAGTAGTTGTGGGCGTGGCTAAAGCGGGGGGAGGACCTCGTGCGTCTTCCTCTCCGCCCCTCTCTTCTTCTTCTTCATGCTGCTGCACAGAGGGGCGGAGCTGGTGCTGGTCCGGGACAGCTGTCCCCTGGAGGACTTTTTCACCAAGTGTCGCCTCAGCCCGGGGTTGTCCTCCAACCTGTGGCCTGGAATGACACGAGGGTTAGACCACGCCCACATCCACCACGCCCACATCCACCACGCCCACATCCACCAGGGGAACCACGCCCACACCCAGCAGGGGAACCACGCCCACATCCACCACGCCCACATCCACCAGGGGAACCACGCCCACATCCAGCAGGGGAACCACGCCCACATCCACCACGCCCACATCCACCAGGGGAACCACGCCCACATCCAGCAGGGGAACCACGCCCACATCGACCACGCCCACATCCGCCAGGGGAACCATGCCCACATCCACCAGGGGAACCACGCCCACATCCAGCAGGGGAACCACGCCCACATCCACCACGCCCACATCCACCAGGGGAACCACGCCCACATCCACCACGCCCACATCCACCAGGGGAACCACGCCCACATCCACCAGGGGAACCACGCCCACATCCACCACGCCCACATCCACCAGGGGAACCACGCCCACATCCACCAGGGGAACCACGCCCACATCGACCACGCCCACATCCACCAGGGGAACCACGCCCACATCCACCAGGGGAACCACGCCCACATCGACCACGCCCACATCCGCCAGGGGAACCACGCCCACATCCACCAGGGGAACCACGCCCACATCCAGCAGGGGAACCACGCCCACATCCACCACGCCCACATCCACCAGGGGAACCACGCCCACATCCACCACGCCCACATCCACCAGGGGAACCACGCCCACATCCACCAGGGGAACCACGCCCACATCCAGCACGCCCACATCCACCAGGGGAACCACGCCCACATCCACCAGGGGAACCACACCCACATCCACCAGGGGAACCACGCCCAGTGGTTTTAAATCCAGACTCGATTGAAATATAAGTCAGAGTAAAGCGGATGGTCTGACTGGCACTTTTGGCCTTTTGTTGTAAAAATGAGTTTTTAGGGACGTGTTATTGGCTGAAATCCATATATTTTAAGATCAGATAAGATATTCCTTTATCGTCCACACATGGGGAAATGTTGGTGTTACAACGCAGTAGATACAGAGGAAAAGGACAGAAAACACAATTAATAGAATAACTCTTATAAACAAAATAAAAAAAACTCTTATTAACAAAACTCCTCTCATATATTAATAGGGAATGGAGGGGAAAAAAACAACAACTTCATTTTAGCTTTTATTTCTCATCTGCGCAGAGATGTGGGCGGGGCTAGGGGAAACCAGCTATTTTCCGAGCCTTGGTCGCCGCACAGAAGAGGATTAACTCTGCACGATGAGTACAATAATGATGATACGTTGATTTTGCTTCCTCTTCCTCTGGAGTTTGTGGAGTTGTTTAGAAGTGACACCGAGGAAGAAGAATTCAGTGGATTTAGTGATTTGGGGTAAAACTGATGCTTTGCTAAACATGTTAGCATGTTAGCATGTTCTTTATGCTATAGTTATCTGAATAACTGTTCATATGTTACGTTAACATACCAGACACTTACCACAGTTCTGTCTGTGCCTCATGTAGCTGAAGGTGTTAGCGTTAGCATACGTCATGTAGCTGAAGGTGTTAGCATACGTCATGTAGCTGAAGGTGTTAGCGTTAGCATGCGTCATGTAGCTGAAGGTGTTAGCGTTAGCATACGTCATGTAGCTGAAGGTGTTAGCGTTAGCATGCATCATGTAGCTGAAGGTGTTAGCGTTAGCATACGTCATGAGGCTGAAGGTGTTAGCGTTAGCATGCGTCATGTAGCTGAAGGTGTTAGCGTTAGCATACGTCATGTAGCTGAAGGTGTTAGCGTTAGCATGCGTCATGTAGCTGAAGGTGTTAGCGTTAGCATGCGTCATGTAGCTGAAGGTGTTAGCGTTAGCATACATCATGTAGCTGAAGGTGTTAGCGTTAGCATGCGTCATGTAGCTGAAGGTGTTAGCGTTAGCATGCGTTATGTAGCTGAAGGTGTTAGCATTAGCATACGTCATGTGGCTGAAGGTGTTAGCGTTAGCATGCGTCATGTAGCTGAAGGTGTTAGCGTTAGCATGCGTACACCTGTTCACCATGTTCTCTAATCTGTTATTATAGGTTTGTAGTCCGAAAAATACGATAATTCACCAAATAAAACCCCGTCAGACGCAGTTTAACCACCGGGCGACGTGCATTTTAGCTTTCAGTTTTCATTTTCTGGACTCGGAGCGCATACCGACCCCGATTCTTCCCGGAACGACTGATCCGACTAAAAACACCAGCAATACACAGCTTTATTTTCACGTCTAAAATGCTCTGCGGCCGAGCGTTTCCTTTCGTCCTCGCCCCCCCGGGTTGAGAAGCGCTGGTTTGAGTGCTGTTTTTTTTAGCACGAGCCCCGCCCCTCTTTCTCTCCGTCCGGTCGACCGCACATCGCTCAGACCGACTGCTCTACTTAACGGGCGGGAAAATCCATACGCCACAGCAGCAGCAGCGGCGACGCCCGCTTCAGCACGTCGATGGACTCGATGCGCGTTCGTCAAACTCGCTCTGAACGGACTCTGTGAACGCGCTGGAGGCCGCGACGTCGGCGATGGCGGCGGCGTCAAAGCGCGGGCGAAAAACTACAGCGGAAAGTCGACATTTTAACCGCGAAACTCTGGACGGTTCGGCGAAAACACCAACCAAACAAAACGTCTTCTCGTGGCGATTTACGATTTGTAACTTTCACATTTTTCCTCCTGAAATCCAAACTGAAAGTGGAAAAAGCTGATTTAATTTACGACTGGAGAAGTCACGATTATTGAGTTAATCCATAATTGTGATTATTTATGTCACAATATGATCGTGAGAACCGAAAAGTGATAATCGAGACCATTTTAGACGCAAAATTAACTATTTTTTTATTTAATATACAGCTAAAAAATTGACCTAAATGCAACGAACTTTATTGTATCTGGCTGTTTTTTTGTCAAATTTAACTTTACTTTGTCTTTTAGAAAGTTCCATGTTATTAAAGTCACACGTCAGTGCGCGGGAAAGAAAGAAAATGATCGTGAATAATCGTTTTTTGACAACAATCGTAACAATAACGTTTTATATTGTGACGTGCAGCGAGCGAACAAACGTGCAGGCTGAGAAATAGATTTTCAAAGTTAGGGGCCAGGGGGGCCCCTATCTAAAATAGTTGAGCCCCCCAGCAATTTCAATGTGTTGTTTTAAACCTGGTTATTAACGTGTAAAACAATTGAAAGTACTTTTATCTTTTATTGATATGAAGAGCACAAATAGTGAATCATATAAAACAGAGATCATGATCTTTAAAACTGTTTAATAAATAATAATGTTTCTAAGATTCAAATGAATACTGTTTACAGCATTTGACACAAGGAGATCTTATAAGTTCTGCAGTGTACAAAATATTCACAGTCTACAAAATAAACTACTACAACGCAAAATAGCATTAAATGAAATATAAAAAAGTGGTATTTAGTCAAAAGATAAGAGCGCGTGAAGCGTGGCATAGCAGCTCCGCCCCTGCGCGGCCCCGGTGAGAGCGCGCGCCCGTTTACTCCGCCTTTATGTCGTAAACACACATTTTAAACCCGTTTACCACATTTTCTCCAGCGCGTTTTGCCGTGACTGAGGCTGAACACTCAGAAGTGTGAGTTCTGAGTGTAAAACACGCTAAATCTATTGTTACACGCTCCTGCGCGCCGCCCCCCACCTCCTCCCGGGGTCCGTTTTGGGCAAACCCGGAAAAAAAAATGTTTTGAAATTGAAATTATATTTATATTTCGCCCTCCTGTTCAATGTATTTCATTTAAAAATCCGTAAACCAATTCAATAGAACAGCTATGGCCTAAATACTAGTTCAATCTTGTTTTTTTTTTTTCAGGTAATTTGATACAGGGGCACGGGGGGCCCTCCAAATTTAAACCCCGTGCCCGCGGGCGATTTGAGAGGCCAATTTAAAACTCTCCTTTTTTTTAAACACTTTTCCCGATTCAGGATTTTCTCAGTTTTATTGTTTTACTTCCTGGTTGTAAATGATGACATCACACTAGGACTGTCATCAATTAGTTTTACTTTTTTGACTATAATTTTCTACAGATTTTTCCACCTTTTTTTCCACAAATTACGACTTGACAGGTATTAAAGGAGACTTATGCTTTGATTTCTCCGACTTCCTGTGTCCCGGCGTCCAATCAGAACGACGACGAGCAGCGGATCACAGTTTTAAACGTTAACGACTGAAAACAAGTCGTACGCACCGGGAAAGTGCTCCAATCAGCCCAAATCTGGATCCAATCGAGTTAATTTATGAAACCGGTCAGTGTTATTACATTTATAGTTCATAAAGCGACGTCTGAGAGTGATTTTAAGCTTTTGTTGACGTTAGCGCCGCGCTGACGTTAGCACCATTAGCATCACGGAGCATTAAAAACGGCAAAACAAAGGGAGACCGTCGGGAGGAACTAAAGGTACGAATATTACGAGAACTATCAATGTTGGGTTGTCTAACTCGGATAAACTCGGGGTTCTGAAATGTTCCCCGAGTGTCCGAGAAGGAATTGCGAGATGTGCGAGTGTTCCGGAGTCGGAGCTCGGAAAATCAGACCTCAGAGAGCGACCGGAACTTAAAGCTGAACTCTAACGTGAGCGGATCATCGTTTTCTTTACAATCTGTTCATCGCAAACCGGATCCAAAAACGTAATCATAACAGAAACTTCCTGTTCAAAATTGAAGAACACAGTGATAAGCCCCGCCTCTTCACAGTGATAAGCCCCGCCTCTTCGCATCTCATTTCACCATAGCTAGCAGCGGATTTTCGTTTTTGTTTGGTGACGTTTTAGAACCCTGCTCGCGTCACTCTTTGTTTTGGAGTCTTTGAAATAATCACGACGATGCGCAGAGATATGGGCGGGGCTAGGGGAAACCAGGAATTTTCTGAGTCTCAGTCGTCGTACAGTAGAGGATTAACTCTGCACGATGAGTAACAGTGAAGTTGATTTTGCGAAATATGTCCCCTTTACCGTATTTTCCAGACTATATTTTTCATAGTTTTGGCCGGGGTGCGACTTATACTCCAGAGCGACTTATATGTGATATTATTAGTTATTTTCACACAACCACAAGAGGACGCTCTAGGCTCTAAGCGACGCAGAAGAAGAATCTGCACTTCCTCTTCCTCTGGAATTTGTGGAGTTGTTTAGAAGTGACACAGAGGAAGAAGAATTCAGTGGATTTAGTGATTTGGGGTAAAACTGATGCTTTGCTAAACTTGTTAGCATGTTCTTTATGCTATAGTTATCTGAATAACTGTTCATATGTTACGTTAACATACCAGACACTTACCACAGTTCTGTCTGTGCCTCATGTAGCTGAAGGTGTTAGCGTTAGCATACGTCATGTAGCTGAAGGTGTTAGCATTAGCATACGTACACCGCGTCATGTAGCTGAAGGTGTTAGCGTTAGCATGCGTCATGTAGCTGAAGGTGTTAGCGTTAGCATGCGTCATGTAGCTGAAGGTGTTAGCGCTAGCATGCCTCGTGTAGCTGAAGGTGTTAACGTTAGCATACGTACACCGCGTCATGTAGCTGAAGGTGTTAGCGTTAGCATGCGTCATGTAGCTGAAGTTGTTAGCGTTAGCATACGTACACCTACTCACCATGTTCTCTAATCTGTTATTATAAATATATAGTCTGAAAAGTACAATAATTCGCCAAATAAAACCTCGTAAGACGCAGTTTAACCACCGGGCGACGTGCGTCTTCACCGCGGCGGCGCTGGATCTCGGGGGCGTGTCTCACTCACGTATGTCGTCCTCGGGCTCTTCCAGGTGGGTGTGGATGGACTCCAGCAGGTCGTAATCGTCAAAGTCCAACACAAACTCCTCGAAGTCCTCGAAGGCCTCGGCGGCGAACATGGAGCCGCGGTTCTCCTGGAGGCAGGCGGGCGACGAGGCCACGCCCGCGAGCGCGCTGCCCCGCCTCTCCGGGCCCGCGTGCTTCTTCTCCACCGCGCCCGAGCGTCCGGCATGGACCGCCTGACCGTCGGCGTCCGTCATCTCCGCTGATGGCACGGGCGCCGGGGCTCCGAACACAGGGCGAACTCAACCAGCATCCAGCGTTTCCACGACGACGACGGCGACCGCTCGGCTTCGGCCCGTTTGTGTCCAGCCGGCGTCGTGGCGGTTCAGATTCGACGTTTGGGATGTAGTCTTTCGCGACTCTGTGTCCAAACGAGTTCGCTTCCGTCGATCGGTGACGTTTGCGCGAGTTTAAATAATCGTCATAAATTACGAAATCCAGAGAGAAGTTGTGGAAAGGTCCGGCAGATCCTTCACGTTCTTCACTCCAGACGAAGCAGAAAGTGGGATTTTAGTCGGTTAAAAGGCTAAAACTCGTCAAAACTGCGGCGTTCCTGAGCTCGTTCTCCCAAAAGTGGATCGGCCGGAGTGACATCGAGCCGGATTCACAGTTGAAGCTATTGACGTTGCCGCGGTCACGAGGTATTGATCCACTTTAGCCTTTAGCTCGACTTTAGATCGCTGCAAAATGCTGTGTGTAAGTTTTGGTTCCGTCGTGTTCTAGTTTACGCCGAGATCCAATGTAAAGGATAAAATCATACGATCTCAGCCGCGCGAATGTGAAGCGATCAAAGAAAAACGTATGGACTGACGGGGAAAGCAAGGAATTCTGGGAGTTTAGGGCCTTTTGTGTCGTAGTTTGGTGTCAGAGCGATTTTAAAGATGATGCAATAACTGGAATAATAAAACAAAAACCTGATATTTCAACACCATCGTGTGGCACAAAGAGATCGAACTGGTGAACGTTTTAAAAAGCGCGTGGGCGTCGCTGGAAAGAGGGCGCGGTCACACGGAGCACATCGATTTCCGCCGCTTCGATCCGTTTGTTTCCGCGGTTACTAATATTTTCCAAACGAGTGCGAGCGGAGCAGGTAAAAGGACGTTCCCGGGACGAGAGTCGAAGCCGGAGGAAACGGGTCAAAGTCCAGACCACGCCCACGTGTCGATAAAGAGCACAGAGTGGCAGGGTCAGAGTGTGGCATATATATATATATATATGTATATACATATATACATATATATATGTATGTATATATATATATATATATATATATATATATATATATATATGTATATATATATATATATAACCCCTGCAGGTTCCCTTACTCTTCATGTGGTACAAGTGGGCGGAGTCCAGCAGCCGCGCCTCGGCCTCGTCGGTGGGCACGGCGGCGTAGGGCGTGGCCTCCTGCGTCATGCTCCCGATGCGCGTTCGCTCTCGCAGGTCGTAGGTGCTCCTCAGAGGCAGGGCCATGCGCCGGTGGGAGGCGGGGCCGGGGCCAGAGGAGGGGCCAGAGGAGGGGGCGGGGCCAGAGGCGGGGCAACTGTAACGGAAATGTCCAGAACACGGTTTATTTAAGCTGCGAGAGAACGAGGCCAAAAAGAAGAGAGCTGTGTGTTTAAATTTAGAGTTTTATTACAAACGGTCAAAACTTGTGTCTGCGCTGCATAATAAAGGTCAAAAAGTAAAAGTAAAGCACATTTTAGACCCTGTTTGACTGCTTCCTTCAGAGTGTGTAAATGATTTAATATATGTGAGTATTGTGAGCAGAGCTGATACTTCAAACTGCTCTAAATGTGATGAAACTGGACGTGACAGAACACAACCCTCTTCACAGCATGAATGACCCCAGCTTTATGTTGAATATTCCTGTATATTTAGCATGAATATACTTGTATTATGTTGTCATAGTGTCGATGGTGCTCAAACCTTTCTTCTAGTAAAGCTGGAAATATATCTCGCTTCAGTAAATATCTTTGAATTGGGAAGTTCTGATGTTCAAATGTGACACGTGGTTTGTGTTTCAAACCTTCACTTCCTGAGAAGCTGTTTCACATTCATCGAGATTCAGACACACAAAAAAGACTGAAACCATTTCATAAACTACATTTAGCTGAAGCTATTTAGTTTGTTTTAAGTCTTTAAACCTCTTTTTATTTTGTTTTTCTTCTTTACATTTAATTGTATCTATCGCTTGCTTTCTATGTAAATCACTGACTCTTTTGACAGGAGTGAGAGCCCGACAGGTGAGGACAGGAGTGAGAGCCCGACAGGTGAGGACAGGAGTGAGAGCCCGACAGGTGAGGACAGGAGTGAGAGCCCGACAGGTGAGGACAGGAGTGAGAGCCCGACAGGTGAGGACAGGAGTGAGAGCCCGACAGGTGAGGACAGGAGTGAGAGCCCGACAGGTGAGGACAGGAGTGAGAGCCCGACAGGTGAGGACAGGAGTGAGAGCCCGACAGGTGAGGACAGGAGTGAGAGCCCGACAGGTGAGGACAGGAGTGAGAACCCGACAGGTGAGGACAGGAGTGAGAGCCCGACAGGTGAGGACAGGAGTGAGAGCCCGACAGGTGAGGACAGGAGTGAGAGCCCGACAGGTGAGGACAGGAGTGAGAGCCCGACAGGTGAGGACAGGAGTGAGAGCCCGACAGGTGAGGACAGGAGTGAGAGCCCGACAGGTGAGGACAGGAGTGAGAGCCCGACAGGTGAGGACAGGAGTGAGAACCCGACAGGTGAGGACAGGAGTGAGAGCCCGACAGGTGAGGACAGGAGTGAGAGCCCGACAGGTGAGGACAGGAGTGAGAGCCCGACAGGTGAGGACAGGAGTGAGAGCCCGACAGGTGAGGACAGGAGTGAGAACCCGACAGGTGAGGACAGGAGTGAGAGCCCGACAGGTGAGGACAGGAGTGAGAGCCCGACAGGTGAGGACAGGAGTGAGAGCCCGACAGGTGAGGACAGGAGTGAGAGCCCGACAGGTGAGGACAGGAGTGAGAACCCGACAGGTGAGGACAGGAGTGAGAGCCCGACAGGTGAGGACAGGAGTGAGAGCCCGACAGGTGAGGACAGGAGTGAGAGCCCGACAGGTGAGGACAGGAGTGAGAGCCCGACAGGTGAGGACAGGAGTGAGAGCCCGACAGGTGAGGACAGGAGTGAGAACCCGACAGGTGAGGACAGGAGTGAGAGCCCGACAGGTGAGGACAGGAGTGAGAACCCGACAGGTGAGGACAGGAGTGAGAGCCCGACAGGTGAGGACAGGAGTGAGAGCCCGACAGGTGAGGACAGGAGTGAGAGCCCGACAGGTGAGGACAGGAGTGAGAACCCGACAGGTGAGGACAGGAGTGAGAGCCCGACAGGTGAGGACAGGAGTGAGAACCCGACAGGTGAGGACAGGAGTGAGAGCCCGACAGGTGAGGACAGGAGTGAGAGCCCGACAGGTGAGGACAGGAGTGAGAGCCCGACAGGTGAGGACAGGAGTGAGAGCCCGACAGGTGAGGACAGGAGTGAGAGCCCGACAGGTGAGGACAGGAGTGAGAACCCGACAGGTGAGGACAGGAGTGAGAGCCCGACAGGTGAGGACAGGAGTGAGAACCCGACAGGTGAGGACAGGAGTGAGAGCCCGACAGGTGAGGACAGGAGTGAGAGCCCGACAGGTGAGGACAGGAGTGAGAGCCCGACAGGTGAGGACAGGAGTGAGAGCCCGACAGGTGAGGACAGGAGTGAGAGCCCGACAGGTGAGGACAGGAGTGAGAACCCGACAGGTGAGGACAGGAGTGAGAGCCCGACAGGTGAGGACAGGAGTGAGAACCCGACAGGTGAGGACAGGAGTGAGAGCCCGACAGGTGAGGACAGGAGTGAGAGCCCGACAGGTGAGGACAGGAGTGAGAACCCGACAGGTGAGGACAGGAGTGAGAGCCCGACAGGTGAGGACAGGAGTGAGAGCCCGACAGGTGAGGACAGGAGTGAGAGCCCGACAGGTGAGGACAGGAGTGAGAACCCGACAGGTGAGGACAGGAGTGAGAGCCCGACAGGTGAGGACAGGAGTGAGAGCCCGACAGGTGAGGACAGGAGTGAGAGCCCGACAGGTGAGGACAGGAGTGAGAGCCCGACAGGTGAGGACAGGAGTGAGATCCCGACAGGTGAGGACAGGAGTGAGAGCCCGACAGGTGAGGACAGGAGTGAGAGCCCGACAGGTGAGGACAGGAGTGAGAGCCCGACAGGTGAGGACAGGAGTGAGAGCCCGACAGGTGAGGACAGGAGTGAGAACCCGACAGGTGAGGACAGGAGTGAGAGCCCGACAGGTGAGGACAGGAGTGAGAGCCCGACAGGTGAGGACAGGAGTGAGAGCCCGACAGGTGAGGACAGGAGTGAGAGCCCGACAGGTGAGGACAGGAGTGAGAGCCCGACAGGTGAGGACAGGAGTGAGAACCCGACAGGTGAGGACAGGAGTGAGAGCCCGACAGGTGAGGACAGGAGTGAGAGCCCGACAGGTGAGGACAGGAGTGAGAGCCCGACAGGTGAGGACAGGAGTGAGAACCCGACAGGTGAGGACAGGAGTGAGAGCCCGACAGGTGAGGACAGGAGTGAGAGCCCGACAGGTGAGGACAGGAGTGAGAGCCCGACAGGTGAGGACAGGAGTGAGAGCCCGACAGGTGAGGACAGGAGTGAGAGCCCGACAGGTGAGGACAGGAGTGAGAGCCCGACAGGTGAGGACAGGAGTGAGAGCCCGACAGGTGAGGACAGGAGTGAGAACCCGACAGGTGAGGACAGGAGTGAGAGCCCGACAGGTGAGGACAGGAGTGAGAACCCGACAGGTGAGGACAGGAGTGAGAGCCCGACAGGTGAGGACAGGAGTGAGAGCCCGACAGGTGAGGACAGGAGTGAGAACCCGACAGGTGAGGACAGGAGTGAGAGCCCGACAGGTGAGGACAGGAGTGAGAGCCCGACAGGTGAGGACAGGAGTGAGAGCCCGACAGGTGAGGACAGGAGTGAGAACCCGACAGGTGAGGACAGGAGTGAGAGCCCGACAGGTGAGGACAGGAGTGAGAGCCCGACAGGTGAGGACAGGAGTGAGAGCCCGACAGGTGAGGACAGGAGTGAGAGCCCGACAGGTGAGGACAGGAGTGAGAACCCGACAGGTGAGGACAGGAGTGAGAGCCCGACAGGTGAGGACAGGAGTGAGAGCCCGACAGGTGAGGACAGGAGTGAGAGCCCGACAGGTGAGGACAGGAGTGAGAGCCCGACAGGTGAGGACAGGAGTGAGAACCCGACAGGTGAGGACAGGAGTGAGAGCCCGACAGGTGAGGACAGGAGTGAGAGCCCGACAGGTGAGGACAGGAGTGAGAGCCCGACAGGTGAGGACAGGAGTGAGAGCCCGACAGGTGAGGACAGGAGTGAGAGCCCGACAGGTGAGGACAGGAGTGAGAGCCCGACAGGTGAGGACAGGAGTGAGAACCCGACAGGTGAGGACAGGAGTGAGAGCCCGACAGGTGAGGACAGGAGTGAGAGCCCGACAGGTGAGGACAGGAGTGAGAGCCCGACAGGTGAGGACAGGAGTGAGAACCCGACAGGTGAGGACAGGAGTGAGAGCCCGACAGGTGAGGACAGGAGTGAGAGCCCGACAGGTGAGGACAGGAGTGAGAGCCCGACAGGTGAGGACAGGAGTGAGAGCCCGACAGGTGAGGACAGGAGTGAGAGCCCGACAGGTGAGGACAGGAGTGAGAACCCGACAGGTGAGGACAGGAGTGAGAGCCCGACAGGTGAGGACAGGAGTGAGAGCCCGACAGGTGAGGACAGGAGTGAGAGCCCGACAGGTGAGGACAGGAGTGAGAGCCCGACAGGTGAGGACAGGAGTGAGAGCCCGACAGGTGCCCTCTCTCCCTCTCTCTTTCTCTTTTTCCATCTTAAAAATCATCCCTCATTTTCTCACTCGTTCTTAATTATTCCCTGTGATTAGTTTATGTCATCGTTTCACAACTTTTAGAGACCAGAGCGACACTGAAGCTAACGACAACTAGCACGAGAGCAGCACACGCTGGGTTTTTTGGGAGGCAAGGCAAGTTTATTTGTGTTGCACATTTCATACACAAGGCAGTTCAAAGTGCTTAACAGCAGGAAAAATGCATTCAAATCACAAAGAAATTACAGAAACAGAAATACAATAAATTTAACTAAATTAAAAATTATCAATCCAACTGATTTTCTAAACTAATAAAATCACAAACAAAAGAGAAGAGTGCAAAGAAAAAATCATTTCAGTCATATGCGCAGCTAAACAAAACTGTTTTTAGCTTAGATTTGAACATTGTCAGAGTAGAAGCCTGTCTCACATCTTCAGGAAGAATGTTCCAGATTTTAGCTGCAAAAAACTGAAACACAGATTCCCCATGTTTAGTCCTGACTCTGGCACCAGCAGGAGGCCGGTCCATGTTTAGTCCTGACTCTGGCACCAGCAGGAGGCCGGTCCATGTTTAGTCCTGACTCTGGCACCAGCAGGAGGCCGGTCCATGTTTAGTCCTGACTCTGGGCACCAGCAGGAGGCCGGTCCATGTTTAGTCCTGACTCTGGCACCAGCAGGAGGCCGGTCCATGTTTAGACCTGACTCTGGCACCAGCAGGAGGCCGGTCCATGTTTAGTCCTGACTCTGGCACCAGCAGGAGGCCGGTCCATGTTTAGTCCTGACTCTGGCACCAGCAGGAGGCCGGTCCATGTTTAGTCCTGACTCTGGCACCAGCAGGAGGCCGGTCCATGTTTAGTCCTGACTCTGGCACCAGCAGGAGGCCGGTCCATGTTTAGTCCTGACTCTGGGCACCAGCAGGAGGCCGGTCCATGTTTAGTCCTGACTCTGGCACCAGCAGGAGGCCGGTCCATGTTTAGTCCTGACTCTGGGCACCAGCAGGAGGCCGGTCCATGTTTAGTCCTGACTCTGGGCACCAGCAGGAGGCCGGTCCATGTTTAGTCCTGACTCTGGCACCAGCAGGAGGCCGGTCCATGTTTAGTCCTGACTCTGGCACCAGCAGGAGGCCGGTCCATGTTTAGTCCTGACTCTGGGCACCAGCAGGAGGCCGGTCCATGTTTAGTCCTGACTCTGGCACCAGCAGGAGGCCGGTCCCTGTTTAGTCCTGACTCTGGCACCAGCAGGAGGCCGGCCCATGTTTAGTCCTGACTCTGGCACCAGCAGGAGGCCGGTCCCTGTTTAGTCCTGACTCTGGCACCAGCAGGAGGCCGGTCCATGTTTAGTCCTGACTCTGGCACCAGCAGGAGGCCGGTCCCTGAGGTCCTCAGAGTCCGAGATGGTTCATATGGCACTAACATATCCAAGATGTACCATCAAAAGAGTCGATTGTTCCAAAGCTTTGATCAACTCAGACTCGCCTTCTTTCTGCTTTACCTGAATGTTCCACTATATAATAAAGCATTAAACGTATCTCTTCTTATTCCACTGCTGCTGTTAATGACGCTGCAATTCACTTTCTAATCTCACTATTTGTGACGTATTTGAGGTTTTGAGACAGAAAAGTCCACATGAAAACAGATGGATTGATGACTTTATTGTTGATTTGAAAGTTCCAGAGTAAAGATGATGCTGTTTGCCTTCACCATTGTATAACCAGTGTTACTCATTCTGTGACTCTGAGACACTTTTACAATTATGGTTCAAAGTCAACACAAAACACAGTGAAAATCTACAGAGAAACAAACAGAAGACAAATAGTATCATTGGTGCAGTTTTAGATGAAATAAGAACATGACTTTTTACATCTGACAAAGAGTTAAATACAGTTACATTACACCAGGAAGAACATTTGAACTGAAAGAAAGTTCAAATGAAGTGAGTTAAAACAGTGTCTGATGTAAAATATGTAGAGAATATATGAGTTTAGTTTGAACAGTCATAGTTTGAACAGTCATAGTTTGAACAGTCATAGTTTGAACAGTCGTAGTTTGAACAGTCGTAGTTTGAACAGTCGTAGTTTGAACAGTCATAGTTTAAACAGTCATAGTTTGAACAGTCGTAGTTTGAACAGTCGTAGTTTGAACAGTCATAGTTTGAACAGTCATAGTTTGTATTGTTGAGTGAAACAAAAGCTCGTCTGAACCACATTCTAACTCAATATTGTGTCAAATGTTTTAATCAGTTTTTCTCATGATTTGTTTCTCCACATGAAAAGTTTAAACGTGTTTAGCAAAAATAACCACAATATTACACAGATTCCAGTGTAAAGAGAGTGAGTGAAAGTGGTCTGGACTCTGTGGATGAGACTCATGGTATTTTCAGAGACGCTGTGAAACGCCAAAACCCCTGCACTGTGGTCCAGGTAAACCCCGATTCTGGACGAGACTGGACCTGAGACCTGGGACAGGACTGACTTCAACAGAAATGAAGGACGGGTTTTGTTACAGACTAAGACCCAGGATTTATCATTGAATCCAAATCTACATTCATTAGAGTTTCCTTTTCTTTGAATATCTCTGTATGAAACTGCTATAGAAACACACGGCCCGCTCCACTCCACCTCCCAGTAACATCGGCCCCTCAGACTCTCTCTGCTCAGGACCTGACGCCAGTAACTGAATCTGTCTGAATGATCAGGATAACTCTGGTCTTCTCTCATAACTGTTGCTCTTCTGTTTCCATCAGACAGAGACAGTTTGGTCTGAGCTGTGTTTAGGTCCAGAGTGATTTCTGTATAATATTGTAAGAAGTCCTCTCTGGAGCTGGGTTCAGCTGGTGACGGTAAAACCTGGACTGGACTCAGAGTGAGCTGGAGTTTGTCCCTGAGCGCTGACACAGCTCTGGTCACGTCCTCAAAGTGGCTCCGGGGCCCTGTCTGAATCCTGGCTGGCTCTGTGCTCTGTGTGTCTGTGGACAGTGAAGCGTAGAGCTGTAGAAACTGGTTATGATCCGGAGTGAGGGACAGTGTGTCCAGCTCAGAGATGCTCCTCTTCAGCTCAGTCACGTCCTGCTGCAGTTGGTCCTGGAGCTCTTGGACTGGGCTCAGTTGGGTCTGCTCCTGGGAGAGGATCTGCTGCTCCACTTCAGAGCCTCTTTTCTCCAGGAGAAGGACCATCTCTCTGAAGCTGTCCCTGCTGCGCTGCACTCCTGTTTGAGCCTCTTCAGGTCTGTGTCTTGGTCCTGGAGGCTCTGGAGCAGCAGGGCCCTCCTGGCCGGCAGCTCTGCCTGTTTCTGGGCCCTCTCTGAGGCAGAGGACACTATGTCGTGGCCCTTGTGCTGGTCCAAACAGAGAGAGCAGATGTTCTGCTGGTCGGTGCGGCAGAAGATTTCCATCACTTTGTGGTGTTGAGAGCAGATGTTTTCCTGGAGCTTGTGGGACGGCGCCACCAGCTGGTGTTTCTGTAACGCTGCAGCATCATAATGAGGCTGAAAGTGGCTCTCACAGTATGAAGCCACACACTGCAGACAGGACTGGTGACCAACATTTGTCACATTAAATGTGACATATTAAAATGTGACATTTTAATACATTACATTTTAATGTATTAAAACATCATGGGGTCTGAAGTCCATGAAGCCGTTTTAATGTTCGATGAGTTTAAACTCTCACCGAGAACAGAACATGACGATTATAAAGCAAGAATGGTCCAAATATTACAATTTTTTTTCATCCCTTTAGTGTGTTTTTTGTCATACTTCATACAGTAATAAGTGCACATAAGTATATATACATGTCATATACATGTCATACATGTCATATACATGTCATACATGTCATATACATGTCATATACATGTCATACATGTCATACATGTCATATACATGTCATATACATGTCATATACATGTCATATATATGTCATATACATGTCATATACATGTCATATACATGTCATATACATGTCATACATGTCATACATGTCATATACATGTGATATACATGTCATATACATGTCATACATGTCATATACATGTCATATACATGTCATACATGTCATATACATGTCATATACATGTCATACATGTCATATACATGTCATATACATGTCATACATGTCATACATGTCATATACATGTCATATACATGTCATACATGTGATATACATGTCATACATGTGATATACATGTGATATACATGTCATACATGTCATATACATGTCATATACATGTCATATACATGTCATACATTTCATATACATGTCATATACATGTCATATACATGTCATACATGTCATATACATGTCATATACATGTCATATACATGTCATACATGTCATATACATGTCATATACATGTCATATACATGTCATACATGTCATATACATGTCATACATTTCATATACATTTCATATACATGTCATATACATGTCATACATGTCATATACATGTCATATACATGTCATACATGTCATATACATGTCATATACATGTCATATACATGTCATACATGTCATATATATGTCATATACATGTCATATACATGTCATATACATGTCATACATTTCATATACATGTCATATACATGTCATATACATGTCATACATGTGATATACATGTCATATACATGTCATATACATGTCATACATGTCATATATATGTCATATACATGTCATATACATGTCATATACATGTCATACATGTCATATATATGTCATATACATGTCATATACATGTCATATACATGTCATACATGTGATATACATGTCATATACATGTCATACATGTCATATACATGTCATATACATGTCATACATGTCATATACATGTCATATACATGTCACTGCTGATGTTTGTCACTTTTCTATCCAGGCCAGCAGAGGGCGCTATAACACAGGCCGGAGCATTTAGACTCTTCCACGACTTTGTACTTCTACTCGGGTTATAATATTCCGATCATACACAAGAATATTTACTCTAAAGTGTCACAGCTCGAATAAAAGTATTAGCAGTTTATTACAGTCGGTTTTGTCAGTTTTGATCTGTTTTTTGGTTGGTCGAACTCAAACGGGACGTGAACGTTTAGGCAGAACGTCTCTGAAAACTGTAGAAAGTGCGTTCACCTGCCACTGCCATCCGGTCCCTCAGGCCCCTCCGGCTCCTCCGGCTCCTCCGGCTCCTCGGGCGCAGACAGAGGGCGCTCTCCGTCTCCCGCGGGGCTTGCATTTGTGCCGACGGGCTCTTCCAGCTCCTCTTGGCTCCCCAAACTAAACTGAGAGAAACAGGACGAGCAGTGAGAGGCGGGCGAGAGGCGGGTGAGAGGCGGGTGAGAGGCGGGTGAGAGGCGGGTGAGAGGCGGGCGTGAGGCGGGCGAGGAGGGAGGCGGGAGAGAGGAGGGCGAGATGCGGGTGAGAGGCGGGTGAGAGGCGGGCGTGAGGCGGGAGAGAGGTAACGAGAGAGGCGGGCGTGAGGTGGGCGAGAGGCGGGCGAGAGGCGGGAGAGAGGCGGGCGAGAGGCGGGCGAGAGGCGGGCGAGAGGCGAGAGAGGCGAGAGAGGGGGGAGGGAGGTAACGAGAGAGGCGGGCGAGAGGCGGGCGATAGGTGGGCGAGAGGCGGGAGAGAGGGGGGCGAGAGGCGGGAGAGATGTAACGAGAGAGGCGGGCGAGAGGCGGGAGAGAGGCGGGCGAGGAGAGAGGCGGGAGAGAGACGGGTGAGAGGCGGGCGTGAGGCGGGAGAGAGGTAATGAGAGAGGCGGGCATGAGGTGGGCAAGAGGCGGGCGAGAGGTAACGAGAGAGGAGGGCTTGAGGTGGGCGAGAGGCAGGCGGGAGGCGGGAGAGAGGAGGGCGAGAGGCGGGCGAGAGGCGAGAGAGAGGCGGGAGAGAGGTAACGAGAGAGGCGGGCGAGAGGCGGGCGACAGGTGGGCGAGAGGCGGGAGAGAGAGGGGGCGAGAGGCGGGAGAGAGAGGGGCCGAGAAGCGGGCGAGGTGAGAGGCGGGCGTGAGGCAGGAGAGAGGTAATGAGAGAGGCGGAAATGAGGTGGGCGAGAGGCGGGAGAGAGGCGGGCGAGAGGCGGGCGAGAGGCGAGCGAGAGAAGGCAGAGAGGCGGGAGAGAGGCGGGCGAGAGGCGGGTAAGAGGCGGGTGAGAGGCGGGTGAGAGGCGAGAGAGAGGCGGGCGAGAGGCGGGAGAGAGGTAACGAGAGAGGCGGGCGAGAGGCGGGAGAGAGGTAACGAGAGAGGCGGGCGAGAGGCGGGCGACAGGTGGGCGAGAGGCGGGAGAGAGGGGGGCGAGAGGCGGGAGAGAGGCGAGAGAGAGGCGGGCGAGAGAGAGGCGGGCGAGAGGCGACAGAGAGGCGGGTGAGAGTCCCTGGTGCGTGTGGCATTACCTCTGCTTCTGTCACACAGCTCTGGTTGCCCTGGTTACGATCCTTGTCCTGGTGCCGCTCCTCGTCGTCCTCGTCCTCCTCCTGCAGAACAGACATGACACTCACACAGACGGACACGAGGGGGCGTGTCTTACCTGGATGGTGGGAGTGACCTTGGAGGGAGGGACAGAGTGGAGGAGGAGGCGTGTCTTACCTGGATGGTGGGAGCGACCTTGGAGGGAGGGACAGAGGTTTTTTTCCTGCACCGCTTCTTCCTGTGGCCTCTGGGGGCCCCGTGGGGTCTGGGCCTCTGGGGCGGCGGCAGGTGAGCGGACAGAGGGCGGTGAGTGTGGAGCTGACTGTGTCTGCGGTCTGAGGGGGGACGAGACGGGTGAGACATGCAGGGATGAGGGGGACGAGACGGGTGAGACATGCAGGGATGAGGGGGACGAGACGGATGAGACATGCAGGGATGAGGGGGACGAGACGGGTGAGACATGCAGGGATGAGGGGGACGAGAGGGTGAGACATGCAGGGATGAGGGGGGGACGAGATGGGTGAGACATGCAGGGATGAGTGGGACGAGATGGGTGAGACATGCAGGGATGAGGGGGACGAGACGGATGAGACATGCAGGGATGAGGGGGACGAGACGGATGAGACATGCAGGGATGAGGGGGACGAGACGGGTGAGACATGCAGGGATGAGGGGGACGAGACGGGTGAGACATGCAGGGATGAGGGGTACGAGACGGGTGAGACATGCAGGGATGAGGGGGACGAGACGGGTGAGACATGCAGGGATGAGGGGGACGAGACGGATGAGACATGCAGGGATGAGGGGGACGAGACGGGTGAGACATGCAGGTATGAGGGGGGACGAGACGGGTGAGACATGCAGGTATGAGGGAGGACGAGACAGATGAGACATGCAGGGATGAGGGGGATGAGACAGGTGAGACATGCAGGGATGAGGGGGACGAGACGGGTGAGACATGCAGGGATGAGGGGGACGAGACGGGTGAGACATGCAGGGATGAGGGAGGACGAGACGGGTGAGACATGCAGGGATGAGGGGGACGAGACGGGTGAGACATGCAGGGATGAGGGGGACGAGACGGATGAGACATGCAGGGATGAGGGGGACGAGACGGATGAGACATGCAGGGATGAGGGGGACGAGACGGATGAGACATGCAGGGATGAGGGGGACGAGACGGGTGAGAAATGCAGGGATGAGGGGGACGAGACGGATGAGACATGCAGGGATGAGGGGGACGAGACGGGTGAGACATGCAGGGATGAGGGGGACGAGACGGGTGAGACATGCAGGGATGAGGGGGGACGAGACGGATGAGACATGCAGGGATGAGGGGGACGAGACGGGTGAGACATGCAGGGATGAGGGGGACGAGACGGGTGAGACATGCAGGGATGAGGGGGACGAGACGGGTGAGACATGCAGAGATAAGGGGGGGACGAGATGGGTGAGACATGCAGGGATGAGGGGGGACGAGACGGGTGAGACATGCAGGGATGAGGGGGACGAGACGGGTGAGACATATAGGGATGAGGGAGGACGAGACGGGTGAGACATGCAGGGATGAGGGGGACGAGACGGGTGAGACATGCAGGGATGAGGGGGGGACGAGATGGGTGAGACATGCAGGGGTGAGGGGGGACGAGACGGGTGAGACATGCAGGGATGAGGGGGGGACGAGATGGGTGAGACATGCAGGGATGAGGGGGGACGAAATGGGTGAGACATACATGGATGAGGGGGACGAGACGGGTGAGACATGCAGGTATGAGGGGGGACGAGACGGGTGAGACATGCAGGTATGAGGGAGGACGAGACAGATGAGACATGCAGGGATGAGGGGGATGAGACAGGTGAGACATGCAGGGATGAGGGGGACGAGACGGGTGAGACATGCAGGGATGAGGGGGACGAGACGGGTGAGACATGCAGGGATGAGGGGGACGAGACGGGTGAGACATGCAGGGATGAGGGAGGACGAGACAGGTGAGACATGCAGGGATGAGGGGGACGAGACGGGTGAGACATGCAGGGATGAGGGGGGGACGAGACAGGTGAGACATGCAGGGATGAGGGGGACGAGACGGGTGAGACATGCAGGGATGAGGGGGACGAGACGGATGAGACATGCAGGGATGAGGGGGACGAGACGGGTGAGACATGCAGGGATGAGGGGGACGAGACGGGTGAGACATGCAGGGATGAGGGGGACGAGAGGGTGAGACATGCAGGGATGGGACAAGGGCAAGTTACAGTTAATTAGTCTGTTAGTTAAGTGGTTCAGGAAAACTACCAGGGATGGGAGAAAGTCATGTGGCAGTTAAGTAGTTAGTTAGTAAAGTAATTAGTGAGTAAAGTAGTTAATTTGGTAGTTAATGAGTTAACTAATAACTATGCATCGCACTGTTCCCTTTTTGAGATACTTTGTTCTTCTTCTTCTTCTTCTTCTTCTTCTTCTTCTTCTTCTTTGTTTCATGTTCCTGTTTGTGAATGTTGTTCATTGATAATGGCAATAAACATTTTTCTGATTCTAGTTTGTCAGTTAGTTAGTTAGTTAGTTAGTTAGTTAGTTTCCTTTGTCGTTATGAAGTCATTCTTTCTTTGAGTCATGAATCGTCTGCGACGCTCCAGAAAACCACAGGAACAATGACATCTTCTTTTGTAATGTCGTAATAATTGTATTTACTGTGACTTTGTCTTCCTGCACTTCACTATCATGAAGGAAAAGAGGATCAGTGAGCGTACTGTGGAAGTCTCTGTCGGTGTAGAGGGGTCCTGAGGGCCCCGAGGGCCCCGAGAGTCCAGAGGGTCCAGAGGGTCCCGAGGGTCCAGAGGGCCCCGAGTCACAGATGAAGCTTTTGAACCTCTGCACGGACAGGGCCTTCTCCAGGTCCCAGTCCGAGTCTGGACCCGAGACCGCTGCATCCTCCTGTACTGTCACCTGCACAGAGACAACAATGACTCTGTCACTACAGCGCCCCCTGCAGGCCCCTGTGAGAACACTGTCACCTGCACAGAGACAACAATGACTCTGTCACTACAGCGCCCCCTGCAGGCCCCTGTGAGAACACTGTCACCTGCACAGAGACAACAATGACTCTGTCACTACAGCGCCCCCTGGAGGCCCCTGTGAGAACACTGTCACCTGCACAGAGACAACAATGACTCTGTCACTACAGCGCCCCCTGCAGGCCCCTGTGAGAACACTGTCACCTGCACAGAGACAACAATGACTCTGTCACTACAGCGCCCCCTGCAGGCCCCTGTGAGAACACTGTCACCTGCACAGAGACAACAATGACTCTGTCACTACAGCGCCCCCTGCAGGCCCCTGTGAGAACACTGTCACCTGCACAGAGACAACAATGACTCTGTCACTACAGCGCCCCCTGCAGGCCCCTGTGAGAACACTGTCACCTGCACAGAGACAACAATGACTCTGTCACTACAGCGCCCCCTGCAGGCCCCTGTGAGAACACTGTCACCTGCACAGAGACAACAATGACTCTGTCACTACAGCGCCCCCTGCAGGCCCCTGTGAGAACACTGTCACCTGCACAGAGACAACAATGACTCTGTCACTACAGCGCCCCCTGCAGGCCCCTGTGAGAACACTGTCACCTGCACAGAGACAACAATGGCTCTGTCACTACAGCGCCCCCTGCAGGCCCCTGTGAGAACACTGTCACCTGCACAGAGACAACAATGACTCTGTCACTACAGCGCCCCCTGCAGGCCCCTGTGAGAACACTGTCACCTGCACAGAGACAACAATGGCTCTGTCACTACAGCGCCCCCTGCAGGCCCCTGTGAGAACACTGTCACCTGCACAGAGACAACAATGACTCTGTCACTACAGCGCCGCCTGGAGGCCCCTGGTGAAGATACATTGTCAGAGGAAATAGAAACAAAAGCTTTTCTTTCTTTATCATAATAAGTCAGATTAATCACAGACAAACTTTAAAACAAATGATCCAGGGTTTCTCAGGAGAGTTGTCTTCAGGTCAGAAAACATTACAAGGCTGTTGTTTCACCCAGAGACAGCAGGGGGCAACAACGGACCCTAAACCTGGTCTAAACCAGGACTAAACCAGGACTAAACCAGGACAAAACCAGGTTTTAACCAGGTCCAAACCAGGTCTAAACCAAGACTAAACCAGGACCAAACCAGGACCAAACCAGGGATAAACCAGGGCGGCTAAACTGGGACTAAACCAGGACTAAACCATGTCTAAACCGGGACCAAACCAGGACAAAACCAGGACCAAACCAGGACTAAACCGGGACTAAACCAGGTCTAAACAGGATGCTTGTGTGAACATAAACCCTAGTCGGAGCTGACCCTCCACAGATCAATGTCTTGGCTGTGTCAATGGCTGCTGAAGCTAATGCACTGTGATCCCTGGAGAGGTGCAGGGCCTGAACCTGAGCCTGCCATTGGTCCAGACGCTGCAGTCCCTCTCCTCTGATTGGCCGTTTGGCGGCGCAGACTTCCAGATCTCAGGTTTCACTACGAGGTCCATTAGAGACAAGCACAACAGTGACCGAGACGTTTAATGAAGGAGCTTTCTGAAAACACAACCTGAGCTCTACGTCCAGCCACTTTCAAACAGACTCCTACATTTACCGTATGTTCTTTTGCACCGGCAGAACATTGACACCCGCATCGGTCACGACTTGGCTGCAGACTCTCTACAGCGACGTACCTGCTGCAGACTGATGTCAGGAACGTGGCCTCCGGCAGCCATCACTGCCACGGTCCGTCCCGCGGTCTGTCCCGCAGTCTGTACCGTGGTCCGTCCCGGGGTCCGTCCCACGGTCAGTCCCGTGGTCCGTCCCGCGTCTGTCCCGCAGTCTGTCCTGTGGTCCGTCCCGCAGTCTGTCCCGCGGTCTGTCCCGGGTTCCGTCCCGGGGTCAGGGGTCAAAGAGCAGAGAGGGGAGGCAGAGGAGGATCAGCCCTTCTCTTTGACTGCCGGCGGACTGGAGTGTCTTTGGGGAGACATAACCTGCAGCAAAAAAAGACTTACAGTCTTTGTTTCCCTGACACAGTCTTTTTTTCCCTGACACAGTCTTTTTTTCCCTGACACAGTCTTTGTTTCCCTGACACAGACTTTGTTTCCCTGACACAGTCTTTGTTTCCCTGACACAGACTTTGTTTCCCTGACACAGACTTTGTTTCCCTGACACAGTCTTTGTTTCCCTGACACAGACTTTGTTTCCCTGACACAGACTTTGTTTCCCTGACACAGTCTTTGTTTCCCTGACACAGTCTTTGTTTCCCTGACACAGTCTTTGTTTCCCTGACACAGACTTTGTTTCCCTGACACAGTCTTTGTTTCCCTGACACAGTCTTTGTTTCCCTGACACAGACTTTGTTTCCCTGACACAGACTTTGTTTCCCTGACACAGACTTTGTTTCCCTGACACAGTCTTTGTTTCCCTGACACAGACTTTGTTTCCCTGACACAGACTTTGTTTCCCTGACACAGACTTTGTTTCCCTGACACAGACTTTGTTTCCCTGACACAGACTTTGTTTCCCTGACACAGTCTTTGTTTCCCTGA
Organism: Eucyclogobius newberryi; assembly: GCF_026437365.1. Taxonomy (NCBI): domain Eukaryota; kingdom Metazoa; phylum Chordata; class Actinopteri; order Gobiiformes; family Gobiidae; genus Eucyclogobius; species Eucyclogobius newberryi. The sequence continues at coordinate 161,003 of NW_027315726.1, read as the reverse complement.
CACAGTCTTTGTTTCCCTGACACAGACTTTGTTTCCCTGACACAGACTTTGTTTCCCTGACACAGACTTTGTTTCCCTGACACAGTCTTTGTTTCCCTGACACAGACTTTGTTTCCCTGACACAGACTTTGTTTCCCTGACACAGACTTTGTTTCCCTGACACAGTCTTTGTTTCCCTGACACAGTCTTTGTTTCCCTGACACAGTCTTTGTTTCCCTGACACAGACTTTGTTTCCCTGACACAGACTTTGTTTCCCTGACACAGACTTTGTTTCCCTGACACAGTCTTTGTTTCCCTGACACAGTCTTTGTTTCCCTGACACAGTCTTTGTTTCCCTGACACAGTCTTTGTTTCCCTGACACAGACTTTGTTTCCCTGACACAGTCTTTGTTTCCCTGACACAGTCTTTGTTTCCCTGACACAGACTTTGTTTCCCTGACACAGTCTTTGTTTCCCTGACACAGTCTTTGTTTCCCTGACACAGACTTTGTTTCCCTGACACAGTCTTTGTTTCCCTGACACAGACTTTGTTTCCCTGACACAGACTTTGTTTCCCTGACACAGACTTTGTTTCCCTGACACAGTCTTTGTTTCCCTGACACAGTCTTTGTTTCCCTGACACAGTCTTTGTTTCCCTGACACAGTCTTTGTTTCCCTGACACAGACTTTGTTTCCCTGACACAGTCTTTGTTTCCCTGACACAGACTTTGTTTCCCTGACACAGTCTTTGTTTCCCTGACACAGACTTTGTTTCCCTGACACAGACTTTGTTTCCCTGACACAGTCTTTGTTTCCCTGACACAGTCTTTGTTTCCCTGACACAGTCTTTGTTTCCCTGACACAGACTTTGTTTCCCTGACACAGACTTTGTTTCCCTGACACAGACTTTTTTTCCCTGACACAGACTTTGTTTCCCTGACACAGACTTTGTTTCCCTGACACAGACTTTGTTTCCCTGACACAGTCTTTGTTTCCCTGACACAGACTTTGTTTCCCTGACACAGAAACTCATTTAAACTCATGTAACTATGACATTTACTCGCTGGAGCTGTACAACACTTTGACCTTTGACCTTGTACAAATGTTTTAGACACTTTAAATCTCTTTCATCACATGATTGAGCGCTCGCTGCTGCAGCCGCAGCTGCCCTGAGTCAGACTGTGTTTGAAGAGCGCGGCAGCTGGAACCGTGATGTCAGATCGATACCAAAATATCAATAAATCAGAACTGACTGGGTCAAGTATTGATTCTGTGGAAAAATCAATACTTACCGTTCTTTAAAATATACTGTTTAAAAAATAAAATACACTTTTGAAAAATGATGTAGCCTGTATATTAGCTTGTATGGTAGCCTTTATGTTAGCTCATATGGTAGCCTTTATGTTAGCTTATATATTAAACTTTATATTAGCTTATATACTAGCCTGTATCTTAGCTTGTATATTAGCATTATATTGACTTAAGTATTAGCTATATATTATCTTCTATTGTACACTGTATATTAGCCTAAATAATATCCTTTATATTATCGTATATATTAGCTTGCACATGTAGCCCATGTATTAGCCTTTATATTAGCCAACATGTTAGCTTATATTATCGTACGTATTAGCTTAAAAGCCAAACTAAATAAAACACATTGAGCCTTAATATAACTGCAGTATTAATACTGCTTCACTGGAGTCGCAAGTGTTTTTCTGTAAAGTCAATACTTTTTAACCTGTTATTATCTTAAACACGTGAGTATAATCCATCTGAAGCTGCGTGAACAGCAGCGCAAACCGGGCTAAACCGGGTCTAAACCGGGTCTAAACGACTTCTACAGATCTCCGCACGCGCGTCACGTGCGCACGGCAGAATTACACAGAATAATGAGGGCGCGTGCGTGTGACGGGCTCACCTGCGACGTAAAGGTCCAGAAGAAAACGGACAGTCCAGAGGTCCAGAAGAAGACGGACAGTCCAGAGGTCCAGAAGAAGACGGACAGTCCAGAGGTCCAGAAGAAGACGGACAGTCCAGAGGTCCAGAAGAAGACGGACAGTCCAGATGTCCAGAAGAAGACGGACAGTCCAGAGGTCCAGAAGAAGACGGACAGTCCAGATGTCCAGAAGAGGCACGAGCTGCAGTGAAGAGGATGTGCGAGCAGGAGGAGGAGGCACGCGCGCAGCTCGGGGTGTGTGGTCACGTGACGGAGAAGAAGGCGCGCTCCCGTCAATCATCCACATAACAACAACAACAACAACAACAACAGTTTGTTACATTCATACATCAACCATAAGAATGAATATTAATATTAGATCAGAATAAATATACAAGTGCTCTGTTCTTTCACAGAAAAAAAACTGGCTGTACAATTATGACAGATAAATATATATAAATATATTTAAATACTTATTCATTATTGCTCCAAGAAGACAAATCTGATTTTAATTTGGACGCGTCACGAGCAATAACAACAACACATCATCATCATCATCATCATCATCATCATCATCATCCTCATCCTCATCATCATCATCATCATCATCATCATCTTCATCATCATCATCATCCTCATCATCCTCATCATCTTCATCATCATCCTCATCATCATCTTCATCATCCTCATCATCATCCTCATCATCATCATCATCCTCATCATCATCATCATCCTCATCATCATCATCCTCATCATCCTCATCATCCTCATCATCCTCATCATCTTCATCATCATCCTCATCATCATCCTCATCATCATCCTCATCATCATCATCCTCATCATCATCATCATCATCATCATCATCATCATCCTCATCATCTTCATCATCATCCTCATCATCATCATCATCATCATCTTCATCATCCTCATCATCATCCTCCTCATCATCATCCTCATCATCATCATCCTCATCATCATCCTCATCCTCATCATCATCATCCTCATCATCATCCTCATCCTCATCCTCATCATCCTCATCAGCATCATCATCATCATCCTCATCATCCTCATCATCCTCATCAGCAGCATCATCATCATCCTCATCATCATCATCATCATCCTCATCATCCTCATCATCCTCATCAGCAGCATCATCATCATCATCCTCATCATCCTCATCATCATCATCCTCATCCTCCTCCTCATCATCCTCATCCTCATCAGCAGCATCATCCTCATCATCATCATCATCATCAGCATCATCATCATCATCATCCTCATCATCATCATCATCATCATCATCATCATCCTCATCAGCAGCATCATCATCATCATCCTCATCATCATCATCCTCATCATCATCATCCTCATCCTCCTCCTCATCATCCTCATCCTCATCAGCAGCATCATCCTCATCATCATCATCATCAGCATCATCATCATCATCATCATCCTCATCATCCTCATCATCGTCATCCTCATCATCATCATCATCCTCATCATCATCCTCATCATCATCCTCATCATCATCATCCTCCTCCTCCTCATCATCATCATCATCCTCATCATCATCCTCCTCATCATCCTCATCATCATCATCATCCTCATCAGCATCATCATCATCATCATCCTCATCATCATCATCATCCTCATCATCATCATCATCATCCTCATCATCATCATCATCCTCATCATCATCATCATCATCATCATCATCATCATCCTCATCATCCTCATCATCATCATCCTCATCAGCAGCATCATCATCATCATCCTCATCATCATCATCATCCTCATCCTCCTCCTCATCATCCTCATCATCATCCTCATCATCATCATCCTCATCCTCATCCTCATCATCCTCATCATCATCATCCTCATCCTCCTCCTCATCATCCTCATCCTCATCATCATCTTCATCATCCTCATCAGCATCATCATCATCATCATCATCCTCATCATCCTCATCATCGTCATCCTCATCCTCATCATCCTCATCATCATCATCTTCATCATCCTCATCATCATCCTCCTCATCATCATCCTCATCATCATCATCCTCATCATCATCATCATCCTCATCCTCATCATCATCATCCTCATCATCATCCTCATCCTCATCCTCATCATCCTCATCAGCATCATCATCATCATCCTCATCATCCTCATCCTCATCATCCTCATCAGCAGCATCATCATCCTCATCATCATCATCATCATCCTCATCATCCTCATCATCCTCATCAGCAGCATCATCATCATCATCCTCATCATCCTCATCATCATCATCCTCATCCTCCTCCTCATCATCATCATCATCATCATCATCCTCATCATCATCATCCTCATCAGCATCATCATCATCATCATCCTCATCATCATCATCATCATCATCATCTTCATCATCATCATCATCATCCTCATCATCCTCATCATCATCCTCATCATCATCATCATCATCCTCATCATCATCATCATCCTCATCCTCATCCTCATCATCATCATCATCCTCATCGTCGTCGTCGTCCATCTTCTTCCTCTTTATCCGGGGCCGGGTCGCGGGGGCAGCAGTCAGGAACTCCCAGACTTCCCCCTCCACAGACACTTCCTCCAGCTCCTCCTCCCGAGGCGTTCCCAGGTCGAGAGACATAGTCCCTCCAGCGTGTCCTGGGTCTTTCCCGGGGCCTCTTCCTCCGGGTGGGACATGCCTGAAACACCTCCCGAGGGAGGAGCCCAGGAGGCTCCGGAACAGATGCTGGAATCACCTCAGCTGGAGGAGCAGCGGCTCTACTTCAAACTACAAAGCGCAGCCCTGAGGAGTCCCTCATGCACTGGGAACAGGTCTGACTTACTGCCGCCGATTAACACAGCGCCCCCTCTGGTCATGCAGGGGCCAGACAGCCCTGAGCAAAGGGCCCCGGACCCCGTACTCCCGGAGCACCCCCCAAAGGACAACCCGAGGGACACGGTCGAAAGCCTTCTCCAGATCCACAAAGCACATGTGACTGTGGCAAACTCCCATGAACCCTTGAGCACCCGATGGAGAGTCTCGAGCTGGTCCAGAGTTCCACGATCAGGACCAGAACCAGAACCACTCTGCTCCTCCTGAATCTGAGGTTCCACTGTGTTATCTCATCATTTATCAGCATTTATCATCACTGATCTGTTGTCCTTTATAACACATTCTTTCATCCTGTTGTTTTACTTAAATGACACCAGAGGGCAGCAAACTACAAAGAATCTAAATAAGGCTCGACCTGAAAGCTTTGGTTTCAGTTACACACACGTCTCTTCTTCTTTCACATTTACACTGGACTTTTCAGGAACAAACTAAACTCAACCATTATTTAAAATATCTGATATGAGCTGCAGTGACCAGAGGCGTGTCCAGGACAAGTATTTGATGTACACTAAACTCAGCTCGCGTCGTGACAAAATCCCAGGCAAAGTCATAAACCCTTCAGCACATGTGATTTTGAACCCTCGTAACGTTTAGTCCTCGCCGTAAAGACCCGACGACGTGTTAATGAAACGTGTGGTTTTGGAGGCGCTTCCACCTGAAGGACGAGGGGAAACGAGGACAGCGTCTTTACGGCCGCTCAGTTTCACGCCGCACGAAAAGAGAGAAAAAGAGAGAACTCTGTTGAAGTTTGAAAGAAATTATAAGAGTCAAACTGCCACGAGAGCTTCCGAGTGGAGGTGAAAACGGGCGCTTCAGGAACGCAAAGATGGTGGAACGGTAACGACGCGCGCTCCCTCTCAAAATCAAACTTGAATCAAAATCAAAAATGTTCCGTCGTGTTCCCGAACGTTTCAGTGGAACGTGATGTCGCTGGAGAAACTGGAGACTCACACTTGCACCGCTAATTCCCAAATTTGCCTCAAAAATCACAGTTTCACCCACAAAACCCCAAGAAACGAGGAGAAAAAACCGACAACACAGGACAGGTAACGCCGCTGGAGCTAAAGCTAACGAGGCTAACGAGGCTAGAGTGGCTAAGGGGCCCGGCGCTCCCGAGGGCCATCCTCCGCTAAATTAAGTGCCGTCACTCGCGTAGGCTCTCCAGGCTCGTCCCCGTCAGAAGGAGGAGAGGGCATAACTTTACAACAGGTGGCCCGTACAGAACGTTTTGTGCCACGTCTCCTCCACCTCTTTGAGATCTTTTCATCTGGTTCTTTCTTTCTCTGGTTCTTGTGTTTGCGTTTGACCAGAGTTTTGTAACGTTATAGATGACCAGTAGGGGGCGACGTCACCTTCTACACGCAAGTCATGGACATGATGGTGAACCACTCTGAGGAACCCTGATCTGATCTGACATCTGGAGGGAGATGAACCCCAGAGCACCACGTCTCACCCACATGTGATCGATTCAGAAAAGACTTTATTTATCTTGAATAAAAACACATCTAAAATCACTAAAACAGACGTGTGTGTTTAGACCTTTAGACCACGTCCTTTATTTATACTGCAGGTCCTGACAGGGGCAGAGAGGAGGAGGGGAGGAGAGGAGGGGAGGAGAGGCGAGAAGAGGAGGAGAGGAGGGACGAGAAGAGGAGGAGAGGAGGGACGAGGAGAGGAGGGAAGGGGAGGTGGGGAGATGAGGAACTTGAAGAGAAGAGAACAAAAGAAAATAAATGAGGAGAAAAAGTAAGAAAGGAGAAAAGACGAGCAAACGAGAGGGACAAGGAAGGGATGGGAGAGAGAGAGAGAGAGACGGAGAGAGAGAAAGAGAAAGAGGTGGAGAAAAGGATGACAGAGCAAAGAAAGAGTCGTTGAAAGACATTCAGAGTCTGCTCCAACATGTCGCTGTCGGACGGATGTGTTTGAGACGATGTCATTACTCTAAAGATGAGACGTTTCAGCAACACTTTAGTGAAAGAGGGAGAGAGAGAGGGAGGGGAAAGAGAGGAGGGAGAGAGGGAGGAGAGTGAGGGGGAGGGAGGAGAGAGGGAAGAGAGAGGAGGGAGGAGAGGGAGGGGAGGAGGAGAGAGGAGGGAGGAGAGGGAGAGGGTGGAGAGAGAGAGGGAGGGGAGAGAGGTGGAGGGAGAGGGACATACAAACAAAGGACATAAAGGAGAGAGGAGAGAGAAAAAAGTTGAGGGAAAAATGCAATTTTGTGTCTCAACTCAACATATTTCTATCTTTAGTGCAAAACAAACAGAAATATAGCCGCAAGCGGCAATGATCGGCCCTCGCCACACCGCCGCAAGAGGAGCAATTGTCCTTTTATTACATCTACTGCTGAATCTGTGACGCTGTCACATCTTCTCCCCTTTGTTTTACCATCAAAAAGCAATTCTATTTTGAATTCTTGGCAAAATGTGCGGCTTCACTGCTCAGAGACCGTGACTCTTAGAATAAAAATGTGGATAACTTTTAATGGTCCTGAAGATGAGTCTCACCAAATTTCAGGTTAATATGTCTATCGCCCTAAGAGGAGTTTGTGAAAGTCTAAAGTGTAAACATGTTCTGGCGATTTCCCCATTGGAATAACATGGGAGGTTTCGGTCATCGCTACGGCAACACCATAACAATTATGACATGGGTCTCATTGACTTTTTTGATGGGGCCAAAATTGAGTTGTGTGTCAAATTTCATATAATTTCGCAAAATTAAATATTTAACCTCCATTTAAAATCTGTAGGGGGCGCTGTGGCGCCAAATTAATTTATTTCACTTCAAGTAGGTTTAGGGCAAAGAGTTTAACAACTGATTCTAATTTGACGCAATTCAGACTTTATCTGCGCAAACGGCAGAAATGTTAAATTTGGGAGATTTCTGAAATTCTTGCTACAGTTTGAGGCTTCACAGAGACCGTGACAGGGTCAATGTCATTTGGATAACTTTTGATGTCCCACTCCTCAGTAGCATTTTCACCAAATTTCAGCTTTTTAGGGCCAACGCCCTGGGAGGAGTTCGTAAAAGTATGACGTTTGGAAAAACTCAAGTCATGTTTAGCCATTTTTGAAGCAATATGGCCGACATTTGGTTGGGTGGACGGCGTTGCCGTAGTAATATTTTTTACTTCTCTTGTCACCATCGACCTCTGCACCAAATTTCATGATTCTACGATCAGATTTTTTTGGGGTCATTTACCATCTCTCAATGCATTTTTGGTACATTTGGGGGCGCTGACGCGCCAATTCTTAATTTTATAAAAAGGAAATAGCCAGAATGTAGAGAGGCACGATTTTTATAGGTGTGAACATTTTTGTGACTTTTCGTCAATGTTCACTGGGTGAAAAATAGGGGGGTTGGTCCCGAGAAGAAGAAGAAGAAGAAGAAGAAGAAGAAGAAGAAGAAGAAGAAGAAGAAGAAGAAGAAGAAGAAGAAGAAGAAGAAGAAGAAGAAGAAAGAAAGAAAGAATAATATTCAAATATCATAAACTATACATTTTCGGAAAGCGCTCGCGCTTTCCTACCTCATGGTGTGGGTCCCTGGTCACTGACGGGTTCTTTCGTTAATTTTGAGTGGGCTCCGCCCACTTTGTGTTTTTGGCCCTCTATACAGTAATAATGTTCAATTTTTGCATTACATGCTTATATGCACGGAACATGCAAGAGATGGGGAACGTACTCGTGAGCTACTTAGGGCAAATGAGTGCTTTATATGGGGATCCCAATTTAAAGTGCTCGTTTAGTGCGTACTTTTGCACGGGCTTCGCCCGTTTACAACGGTAAAGTTCCATTTTCCTATTACTAATTAGTATGCACGGGGCGTGCGTGAGTGGAGGAGTGCGTTAGTGAGTGTGTGTACGTGTGCACTTTCGCAGTCGTGCTTCGCACGGCCTTACGAGATTAATAGGCCTCTCGCAGCTTGTGGCGCTCGGGCCTGATAATACATGTTTCTTGTACTTGAAGCGCCCCCTGCAGGTCTGACGACTCATGGGACTAACACGCAGTTAAGTTTTACGTTTAAAATGTTGCTGAAAATGACAAAAATCGGCGAATAGCAATTTTTTTAGGTTTATAATGTCACCTCCTGTTTGTAATGGATGACATCACACTAAGAAATTACCCAGCAAACACTGGGCGAAAACTCATCTAATGTCACTTCCGTTTGAATTTGACAAATACAAATACAAACAGACTTTATTTTGTTGAATTGATGTTCAGAGTCAAAAAAGTTGTTTCTTTGTGTAAATTCTGCAAACACTTTGACTGGAACGATTGTGATGTCACTTCCTGTATGAGTGTCCCTGGTGTGATGTCACTTCCTGTATGTGTGTCCCTGGTGTGATGTCACTTCCTGTATGTGTGTCCCTGGTGTGATGTCACTTCCTGTATGAGTGTCCCTGGTGGGATGTCACTTCCTGTATGAGTGTCCCTGGTGTGATGTCACTTCCTGTATGAGTGTCCCTGGTGTGATGTCACTTCCTGTATGAGTGTCCCTGGTGTGATGTCACTTCCTGTATGAGTGTCCCTGGTGTGATGTCACTTCCTGTATGAGTGTGTCTGGTGTGATGGTGTAATGTCACTTCCTGTATGAGTGCCCCTAGTGTGATGTCACTTCCTGTATGAATGTCACTTCCTGTATGAGTGTCCCTGGTGTGATGTCACTTCCTGTATGAGTGTCCCTGGTGTGATGTCACTTCCTGTATGAGTGTACCTGGTGTGATGTCACTTCCTGTATGAGTGTCCCTGGTGTGATGTCACTTCCTGTATGAGTGTACCTGGTGTGATGTCACTTCCTGTATGAGTGTCCCTGGTGTGATGTCACTTCCTGTCCCTGTGTCCCGGTGACAAACATGTCCCCCGTGAAACAAGCGCCCCTCTGAAGGTTCCGGAACAACAAAATCCCCCCCAAAAAATGACAGATTTAAAATAAGTTAATTAATGAAACACTTCAAAGTTCTCCAAATCTGTCTGAAATACTTGTACTTTTTGCTCTGGTACTGCAATACTTTTACTTCAGTACTTTTACATAGTTGCACTTTTGATCTGACTTGACACAGACAAAAGTGCGTTTTGTCTCTTTTAACACAAGTTTGTACTCGTTCTGTGTCAACTCCATGTTCTCTTTATTCAAGTTTAAACCCTCGAAATATTCTGTACATTTATGCTCTCTCTCTCTCTTTCTCCCTCGTTCTCTCTTTCTTTCTCTCTTTCTCTCACTCTCTCTCTCTCCCTCTCTCTCTCTCCCTCTCTCTTTCTCTCTCTTTCTCCCTCGTTCTCTCTTTCTTTCTCTCTTTCTCTCTCTCTCTCTCCCTCTCTCTCTCTCTCGTTCTCTTTCTCTCTCTCTCTCTCCCTCTCTCTCTCTCTCGTTCTCTTTCTCTCGTTCTCTCTCTCCCTCTCTCTCTCTCTCGTTCTCTTTCTCTCTCTCTCTCCCTCTCTCTCTCTCTCGTTCTCTTTCTCTCTCTCTCTCTCCCTCTCTCTCTCTCTCTCTCCCTCCCTCTCTCTCTCTCTCTCCCTCTCTCTATCGCTGACACGTCTACATCTCTCCGTCTTCTCCTCCTCTTCAGTCTTTCTGTGCATCTCTCGCTTCTTGGACGATGGACGTTTGTGGCACATTCCTTTTTCGGGGGCTGCGTCGGATTCTTCTCCTTTTCCTCTTGTTCTCCTCTTTCTCTCCTCCCCGCCCTAATCTCTTCTCGCTCCACGTTGCCATCTTCTCCCTCCTTCTACTGCTTTTCTTTCTTCCTCTACCTTCCTCCCTCTCTCTTCTCTCTCCTCCAATCACCTCTCCCTCTTTCTCTCCTTCCTCTCCTCCATCTGGAACCTCTCTATCCCTCGCTTTGTGTTCAGTCTTCCCTCTCCCTCATACAACTCTCTCTCTCTCTTCTCTCATTTTGTATCTCTCTTTCCCTTCCCTCGTCCTCTTTGTCTCTCTACCCTTTCACCTTCCCTCGTTCTCTTCTCCTCCCTCCTTCTTTCCACCTCTCCGTTCTCTCTTTCCCTCATTTTTCCACCTCCTGTGACTAAACTCAAAAACCTCTCGTCCGTTCTCTTCCTTTACGTTTCTCTCGTCTGTTTTCTCCATCTGCTCTCGCTTTTTCTTTCTCCGTGACGCTGGAAAATGCAAAGTCATGAAAGTCTGACCCCGCTCTTTAGTCCCGAACCCGCTCTTTAGTCCCGAACCCGCTCTTTAGTCCCGAACCCGCTCTTTAGTCCCGAACCCGCTCTTTAGTCCCGAACCCGCTCTTTAGTCCCGAACCCGCTCTTTAGTCCCGAACCCGCTCTTTAGTCCCGAACCCGCTCTTTAGTCCCGAACCCGCTCTTTAGTCCCGAACCCGCTCTTTAGTCCTGACCCCGCTCTTTAGTCCTGACCCCGCTCTTTAGTCCTGACCCCGCTCTTTAGTCCTGACCCCGCTCTTTAGTCCCGAACCCGCTCTTTAGTCCCGAACCCGCTCTTTAGTCCTGACCCCGCTCGTTAGTCCTGAACCCGCTCTTTAGTCCTGACCCCGCTCTTTAGTCCCGAACCCGCTCTTTAGTCCCGAACCCGCTCTTTAGTCCTGACCCCGCTCGTTAGTCCTGAACCAGCTCTTTAGTCCTGACCCCGCTCTTTAGTCCTGACCCCGCTCTTTAGTCCCGACCCCGCTCTTTAGTCCCGAACCCGCTCTTTAGTCCTGACCCCGCTCGTTAGTCCTGAACCTGCTCTTTAGTCCCGAACCCGCTCTTTAGTCCCGAACCCGCTCTTTAGTCCTGACCCCGCTCTTTAGTCCCGAACCCGCTCGTTAGTCCCGAACCCGCTCTTTAGTCCCGAACCCGCTCTTTAGTCCTGACCCCGCTCTTTAGTCCTGAACCCGCTCTTTAGTCCCGAACCCGCTCGTTAGTCCTGAACCCGCTCTTTAGTCCCGAACCCGCTCTTTAGTCCTGACCCCGCTCTTTAGTCCCAAACCCGCTCTTTAGTCCCGAACCCGCTCTTTAGTCCTGAACCCGCTCTTTAGTCCCGAACCCACACTTTAGTCCTGACCCCGCTCTTTAGTCCCGAACCCGCTCTTTAGTCCTGACCCCGCTCTTTAGTCCCGAACCCGCTCTTTAGTCCCGAACCCGCTCTTTAGTCCCGAACCCGCTCTTTAGTCCCGACCCCGCTCTTTAGTCCCGAACCCGCTCTTTAGTCCTGACCCCGCTCTTTAGTCCCGAACCCGCTCGTTAGTCCCGAACCCGCTCTTTAGTCCCGAACCCGCTCTTTAGTCCTGACCCCGGTCTTTAGTCCCAAACCCGCTCTTTAGTCCCGAACCCGCTCTTTAGTCCTGAACCCGCTCTTTAGTCCTGAACCCGCTCGTTAGTCCTGAACCCGATCGTTAGTCCTGAACCCGATCGTTAGTCCTGAACCCGATCGTTAGTCCTGAACCTGATCGTTAGTCCCGAACCCGCTCTTTAGTCCCGAACCCGCTCGTTATTCCTGACCCCGCTCTTTAGTCCTGAACCCGCTCGTTATTCCTGACCCCGCTCTTTAGTCCCGAACCCGCTCTTTAGTCCCGAACCCGCTCTTTAGTCCCGAACCCGCTCTTTAGTCCCGAACCCGCTCTTTAGTCCCGAACCCGCTCGTTAGTCCTGAACCCGCTCTTTAGTCCTGACCCCGCTCTTTAGTCCCGAACCCGCTCTTTAGTCCTGACCCCGCTCTTTAGTCCCGAACCCGCTCTTTAGTCCTGACCCCGCTCTTTAGTCCCGAACTCGCTCTTTAGTCCCGAACCCGCTCGTTAGTCCTGAACCCGCTCTTTAGTCCTGACCCCGCTCTTTAGTCCCGAACCCGCTCTTTAGTCCCGAACCCGCTCTTTAGTCCCAAACCCACTCGTTAGTCCTGAACCCGCTCTTTAGTCCCGAACCCGCTCTTTAGTCCTAACCCCGCTCTTTAGTCCCAAACCCGCTCGTTATTCCTGACCCCGCTCTTTAGTCCTGAACCCGCTCGTTAGTCCTGAACCCGCTCGTTAGTCCTGAACCCGCTCTTTAGTCCCGAACCCGCTCGTTATTCCTGACCCCGCTCTTTAGTCCTGAACCCGCTCGTTAGTCCTGAACCCGCTTGTTAGTCCTGAACCAGCTCTATAGTCCCGAACCCGCTCTTTAGTCACGAACCCGCTCTTTAGTCCCGAACCCGCTCTTTAGTCCTGAACCCGCTCGTTAGTCCTGAACCCGCTCGTTAGTCTCTCTGCTCTTGATGACCCTCCCTCTCTCGTCCTGAGGGTTCCAGTGGGAGCAGGATCTCTCCTTCTCTGAGTTTCTCCTCCAGGTTTCGCTCCCAGAGGTTTTGTGGTTTCTCCTGCAGGAGGAGAACGATACACGATACGCTTTAGTTAAACTGATGACGTTGTGTCGTTTTTATGGACATTGTTTGATTGACAGCTAATTACAAACGTCTCTGGCTCAGTTGTGTGTTCTTCTGCACACTTTCTCTGTGTAACTTCTACACTCGTTTGTCTTACAGCCTCGGGCCCCGGGGTCAGCTCAAGGTCAAACATCTCTCAGTCAAACACAACATCTTCAGCGAGTTCGTACACATCTGCTCCGATCGCCACGTCGGAAACATAAACCTCTACAAACATGTTCTGGATCACGAGAGGTTCTCTTCTTTCAGGTGCTCGGTTTAGAAGGTCCTGTCCTCAAACACACGTCTGGAAGTGGGTTTAGAAGGTCCTGTCCTCAAACACACTTCTGGAGGTGGGTTTAGAAGGTCCTGTCCTCAAACACACTTCTGGAGGTGGGTTTAGAAGGTCCTGTCCTCAAACACACTTCTGGAGGTGGGTTTAGAAGGTCCTGTCCTCAAACACACTTCTGGAGGTGGGTTTAGAAGGTCCTGTCCTCAAACACACTTCTGGAGGTGGGTTTAGAAGGTGCTGTCCTCAAACACACTTCTGGAGGTGGGTTTAGAAGGTCCTGTCCTCAAACACACTTCTGGAAGTGGGTTTAGAAGGTCCTGTCCTCAAACACACTTCTGGAGGTGGGTTTAGAAGGTCCTGTCCTCAAACACACTTCTGGAGGTGGGTTTAGAAGGTGCTGTCCTCAAACACTTCTGGAGGTGGGTTTAGAAGGTCCTGTCCTCAAACACACTTCTGGAGGTGGGTTTAGAAGGTCCTGTCCTCAAACACACTTCTGGAGGTGGGTTTAGAAGGTGCTGTCCTCAAACACACTTCTGGAGGTGGGTTTAGAAGGTCCTGTCCTCAAACACACTTCTGGAGGTGGGTTTAGAAGGTGCTGTCCTCAAACACACTTCTGGAGGTGGGTTTAGAAAGTCCTGTCCTCAAACACACTTCTGGAGGTGGGTTTAGAAGGTGCTGTCCTCAAACACACTTCTGGAGGTGGGTTTAGAAGGTCCTGTCCTCAAACACACTTCTGGAGGTGGGTTTAGAAGGTCCTGTCCTCAAACACACGTCTGGAGGTGGGTTTAGAAGGTCCTGTCCTCAAACACACTTCTGGAGGTGGGTTTAGAAGGTCCTGTCCTCAAACACACTTCTGGAGGTGGGTTTAGAAGGTCCTGTCCTCAAACACACTTCTGGAGGTGGGTTTAGAAGGTCCTGTCCTCAAACACACTTCTGGAGGTGGGTTTAGAAGGTCCTGTCCTCAAACACACGTCTGGAGGTGGGTTTAGAAGGTCCTGTCCTCAAACACACTTCTGGAGGTGGGTTTAGAAGGTCCTGTCCTCAAACACACGTCTGGAGGTGGGTTTAGAAGGTCCTGTCCTCAAACACACTTCTGGAGGTGGGTTTAGAAGGTCCTGTCCTCAAACACACTTCTGGAGGTGGGTTTAGAAGGTCCTGTCCTCAAACACACTTCTGGAGGTGGGTTTAGAAGGTGCTGTCCTCAAACACACTTCTGGAGGTGGGTTTAGAAGGTGCTGTCCTCAAACACACTTCTGGAGGTGGGTTTAGAAGGTCCTGTCCTCAAACACACTTCTGGAGGTGGGTTTAGAAGGTGCTGTCCTCAAACACACTTCTGGAGGTGGGTTTAGAAGGTCCTGTCCTCAAACACACTTCTGGAGGTGGGTTTAGAAGGTGCTGTCCTCAAACACACTTCTGGAGGTGGGTTTAGAAGGTCCTGTCCTCAAACACACTTCTGGAGGTGGGTTTAGAATGTCCTGTCCTCAAACACACGTCTGGAGGTGGGTTTAGAAGGTCCTGTCCTCAAACACACTTCTGGAGGTGGGTTTAGAAGGTGCTGTCCTCAAACACACTTCTGGAGGTGGGTTTAGAAGGTCCTGTCCTCAAACACACTTCTGGAGGTGGGTTTAGAAGGTCCTGTCCTCAAACACACTTCTGGAGGTGGGTTTAGAAGGTCCTGTCCTCAAACACACTTCTGGAGGTGGGTTTAGAAGGTCCTGTCCTCAAACACACTTCTGGAGGTGGGTTTAGAAGGTCCTGTCCTCAAACACACTTCTGGAGGTGGGTTTAGAAGGTCCTGTCCTCAAACACACTTCTGGAGGTGGGTTTAGAAGGTCCTGTCCTCAAACACACTTCTGGAGGTGGGTTTAGAAGGTCCTGTCCTCAAACACACTTCTGGAGGTGGGTTTAGAAGGTCCTGTCCTCAAACACACTTCTGGAGGTGGGTTTAGAAGGTCCTGTCCTCAAACACACTTCTGGAGGTGGGTTTAGAAGGTCCTGTCCTCAAACACACTTCTGGAGGTGGGTTTAGAAGGTCCTGTCCTCAAACACACTTCTGGAGGTGGGTTTAGAAGGTCCTGTCCTCAAACACACTTCTGAAGGTGGGTTCAGAAGGTCCTGTCCTCAAACACACGTCTGGAAGTGGGTTTAGAAGGTCCTGTCCTCAAACACACTTCTGGAGGTGGGTTTAGAAGGTCCTGTCCTCAAACACACTTCTGGAGGTGGGTTTAGAAGGTCCTGTCCTCAAACACACTTCTGGAGGTGGGTTTAGAAGGTCCTGTCCTCAAACACACTTCTGGAGGTGGGTTTAGAAGGTCCTGTCCTCAAACACACTTCTGGAGGTGGGTTTAGAAGGTCCTGTCCTCAAACACACTTCTGGAAGTGGGTTTAGAAGGTCCTGTCCTCAAACACACTTCTGGAGGTGGGTTTAGAAGGTCCTGTCCTCAAACACACTTCTGGAGGTGGGTTTAGAAGGTCCTGTCCTCAAACACACTTCTGGAGGTGGGTTTAGAAGGTGCTGTCCTCAAACACTTCTGGAGGTGGGTTTAGAAGGTCCTGTCCTCAAACACACTTCTGGAGGTGGGTTTAGAAGGTGCTGTCCTCAAACACACTTCTGGAGGTGGGTTTAGAAGGTCCTGTCCTCAAACACACTTCTGGAGGTGGGTTTAGAAGGTGCTGTCCTCAAACACACTTCTGGAGGTGGGTTTAGAAGGTCCTGTCCTCAAACACACTTCTGGAGGTGGGTTTAGAATGTCCTGTCCTCAAACACACGTCTGGAGGTGGGTTTAGAAGGTCCTGTCCTCAAACACACTTCTGGAGGTGGGTTTAGAAGGTCCTGTCCTCAAACACACGTCTGGAGGTGGGTTTAGAAGGTCCTGTCCTCAAACACACGTCTGGAGGTGGGTTTAGAAGGTCCTGTCCTCAAACACACTTCTGGAGGTGGGTTTAGAAGGTCCTGTCCTCAAACACACGTCTGGAGGTGGGTTTAGAAGGTCCTGTCCTCAAACACACTTCTGGAGGTGGGTTTAGAAGGTCCTGTCCTCAAACACACGTCTGGAGGTGGGTTTAGAAGGTCCTGTCCTCAAACACACTTCTGGAGGTGGGTTTAGAAGGTGCTGTCTTCAAACACACTTCTGGAGGTGGGTTTAGAAGGTCCTGTCCTCAAACACACTTCTGGAGGTGGGTTTAGAAGGTGCTGTCCTCAAACACACTTCTGGAGGTGGGTTTAGAAGGTCCTGTCTTCAAACACACGTCTGGAGGTGGGTTTAGAAGGTCCTGTCCTCAAACACACTTCTGGAGGTGGGTTTAGAAGGTCCTGTCTTCAAACACACTTCTGGAGGTGGGTTTAGAAGGTCCTGTCCTCAAACACACGTCTGGAGGTGGGTTTAGAAGGTCCTGTCCTCAAACACACTTCTGGAGGTGGGTTTAGAATGTCCTGTCCTCAAACACACTTCTGGAGGTGGGTTTAGAAGGTCCTGTCCTCAAACACACGTCTGGAGGTGGGTTTAGAAGGTCCTGTCCTCAAACACACTTCTGGAGGTGGGTTTAGAAGGTCCTGTCCTCAAACACACTTCTGGAGGTGGGTTTAGAAGGTCCTGTCCTCAAACACACTTCTGGAGGTGGGTTTAGAAGGTCCTGTCCTCAAACACACGTCTGGAGGTGGGTTTAGAAGGTCCTGTCCTCAAACACACTTCTGGAGGTGGGTTTAGAAGGTCCTGTCCTCAAACACACTTCTGGAGGTGGGTTTAGAAGGACATTATTCTTTCTTTTGGTTTTGTTTTGCGTTTTCTTTCATTTAAATGATAAAATATATAAAACAATAAAGCGTTCGTTCATCTCTCCTGCGTAATTCCCTCTGCTGCCAGGAAGCGGAGAATGAAGTTAATTCTTGACGAGAAGTGCCAGCATCATATGGAAGTCAATGAATGTAAAAAAGTAAAGTTGATCAAGAGAACGCCGCATATAAAAAACACCAGAAGAAAGACTTTTTCTTCTTTGAAACTAATTTCGTCCTTTCTTTCTTTCTTCCTTCCTTCTCTCCTTCCTTTTTTCAAACTTCTGCACAGAGTTTTTCTCAAGGTTCAATATCACCGTTTTCCCGTCACCATGAGCAACGTTAATAAAGTGCCAAAAAGACTAAATAAAATGTAATTAAGAAAAGTGAAAACACATGTGCTGAGGTTGGTTTTCAGTCACACTTTTCCCCATTTTGACTCTTTTCCTCCGTCTTAAACCCATTTGTTTGGTTTCTTCTAGTTATTCTGGTCCCTATGGACCCTCTGGTTCCTCTGGTTCCTCTGGTCCTTCTGGTTCCTCTGGTTCCTCTAGTTCTTCTGTTTCCTCTGGTTATCCTGGTTCCTCTAGTTCCTCTGGTCCTTCTGGTTCCTCTGGTTCCTCTAGTTCCTCTGGTTCCTCTGGTTCCTCTAGTTCCTCTGGTTCCTCTGGTTCCTCTAGTTCCTCTAGTTCCTCTGGTTCCTCTAGTTCCTCTAGTTCCTATAGTTCCTCTGGTTCCTCTAGTTCCTCTAGTTCCTCTGGTTCCTCTAGTTCCTCTAGTTCCTCTGGTTCCTCTGGTCCTTCTGGTTCCTCTGGTTCCTCTGGTTTCTCTATTTTATCTGGTTCCTCTGGATCCTCTGGTTCCTCTGGTTCCTCTGGTCCTTCTGGTTCCTCTGGTTCCTCTGGTTCCTCTAGTTCCTCTAGTTCCTCTGGTTCCTCTGGTCCTTCTGGTTCCTCTGGTTCCACATGAGTCTGCCCCGGGTCAGAGGTCACGTGTTTGCGCTCTGACAGTTTGTGGACGATGTAAATCACACAGAGATCTGGTTTCACAGCTGCAGGAGCATGAGGAAGAGGAGGAGCCTGAGGAGGAGGAGGAGCCCGAGGAGGAGGAGGAGCCTGAGAAGGAGGAGGAGCCCGAGGAGGAGGAGGAGCCTGAGAAGGAGGAGGAGCCCGAGGAGGAGGAGGAGCCTGAGAAGGAGGAGGAGCCTGAGGAGGAGGAGGAGCCTGAGGAGGAGGAGGAGCCCGAGGAGGAGGAGGAGCCCGAGGAGGAGGAGGAGCCTGAGAAGGAGGAGGAGCCCGAGGAGGAGGAGCGCGAGGAGGAGGAGCCTGAGGAAGAGGAGGAGCCTGAGGAGGAGGAGGAGCCTGAGGAAGAGGAGGAGCCTGAGGAGGAGGAGGAGCCCGAGGAGGAGGAGCCTGAGGAGGAGGAGGAGCCTGAGGAGGTCTTGCTTTCTGAGAACAACCAGCTCTAAACCAGGACTAAACCAGCTCTAAACCAGGTCTAAACCAGCTCTAAACCAGCTCTAAACCAGCTCTAAACCAGGACTAAACCAGGTCTAAACCAGCTCTAAACCAGCTCTAAACCAGCTCTAAACCAGCTCTAAACCAGGACTAAACCAGGTCTAAACCAGCTCTAAACCAGCTCTAAACCAGCTCTAAACCAGCTCTAAACCAGCTCTAAACCAGCTCTAAACCAGGACTAAACCAGGGCTAAACCAGGACTAAACCAGGTCTAAACCAGGACTAAACCAGGACTAAACCAGGTCTAAACCAGGTCTAAACCAGGACTAAACCAGGACTAAACCAGGTCTAAACCAGGACTAAACCAGGTCTAAACCAGGACTAAACCAGGACTAAACCAGGTCTAAACCAGGTCTAAACCAGGACTAAACCAGGTCTAAACCAGGACTAAACCAGGACTAAACCAATATTTTGTCTTCAGTTTGATAAAGTCGCAGAGTCACAGAAAACAACGGTAATGGAAGAAATGTCAGGCACTTCACTGACAAATCGTGACGTTTTCGCTCTCGATAATAAGAGATAAGAGAGAGAGAGATATTCCTTTATTGTCCCACATGGGGAAATTTCATTGGTGCAACGCAGGTAGATACAGAGGTAGATACAGAAGAACAGATCACTTATAGGAAGTCTGAAAAACACTTTCAGTAGAAGATCTCCTATAAATAAATAAAAACTCCCATAGACAAATAAATAAATAAATACCATTGCATGTGATCACGACAGTAATTGCACATGAATATGTGTCACGACAGCACATAGATTGCACATGAATTTCACAGTAATTGCACATATGACAGAATTGCACATGGTTAGGTCAGTATTGCGAGTGTTCAGTACTAACAGTGTTTGTTATAAAGTCTGACAGCAGCAGGAAGGAAAGACCTACGGAACCTTTCCTTCACACAGCGAGGGTGGATCAGTCTCTCACTGAAGCTGCTCTCCAGAGCGGAGAGAGTGTCCTGCAGGGGGCGACACTCATGGTCCAGCATAGATGTGAATTTAGCCAGGACCCTCCTGTCCCCCACCTCCTGCACCGAGTCCAGAGCACAGCCCAGGACGGAGCTGGACTTCTTGATGACTCTGTCCAGCCTCTTCCTCTCCCTCTCTGTGATGCTGCTGCTCCAGCAGACCACACCTACAGGAGCTGATGCCACCACAGAGTCGTAGAAGATCTTCAGGAGTGGCCCTGTCACTCCAAAAGACCTGAGTCTCCTCAGGAGGTAGAGCCGACTCTGGCTCTTCCTGTACAGTGCGTCTGTGTTATGAGTCCAGTCCAGTTTGTGGTTCAGATGAACACCAGATACTTGTATGAGTCACTCTCTCAATGTCCCGTCCCTGGATGTTCACTGGTGAGGGGGCAGTGGGGTGGCGTCTGCGGAAATCCACCACCATCTCCTTGGTCTTCCCCGCGTTGATGAGGAGGTGGTTCCGCTGACACCAGTCCACAAAGTCCTGCGCCAGTCCTCTGTACTCCGCGTCATCGTCGTCCGTGATGAGTCCGATGATGGCAGAGTCATCAGAGAACTTCTGCAGGACACAGCTGTCCGTTTCATGTCTGAGGTCTGCAGTGTAAAGGGTGAAGAGAAAGGGCGCGAGGACAGTGCCCTGGGGCGCCCCCACACTGCAGGTCCGAGTGTCAGACACACAGTTCCGGGCTCTCACAAACTGGGGTCGGTCTGTGAGGTAGTCCAGGATCCACTCTGCCAGGTCATACTCCACACCAGCCGTCTCCAGCTTGTCCCTCAGGAGCTGATGGTGTTGAAGGCGCTGGAAAGATCGAAGAACAGAATCCTCACAGAGCTGCCAGGCTTTTCCAGGTGAGAGAGAGAGCGGTGCAGCAGGAGATGACGGCGTCCTCCATTCCGATGCCAGACTGATATGCAAACTGCAGCGGGTCCATGGCTGAGCTCACGGTGGAGCGGAGGCGGTCCAGGACCAGCCGGTCCAGTGTCTTCATCAGGTGGGACGTGAGAGCCACTGGCCTGAAGCTGTTGAGGTCTTTGGGGCGCGGTGTCTTAGGCACAGGTACCAGACAGGAGGTCTTCCAGACCTGTGGTACCACCCTCAGCTTCAGGCTCATGTTGAAGACATGCTCCATAACTCCACACAGTTCATCTGGGCAGGACTTAAGGAGCCTGGGGCTGATGCCATCAGGTCCTGCTGCCTTCCTCACTTTAATCCTCTTCAGCTCTCTCCTCACCTGTGCTGCTGTGACAGTCAGTGGTTGGCAGGGGGACCGTGTGCTGGGGGGATGGGTGAGTCCAGGCGAAGTGGGGAGCTGATGGTCCGGGGCAGATAAGCGAAGAGGAACAGATGCAGGGCATTGTCCAGCTGTGGAAGAGGGAGCATGCAGCTGTGCAGGGGGAGGGGCGGGTGACTGATCAAACCTCAAGAAGTGAGCATTTAAATCATTCACCCACTGTAGATCCCCCTCTGTCTGGGCAGGGGGGATTTTGAAGCCCGAGATGGTTTTCAGGCTCCTCCCCACTCCCTGAATGTTCTTTTGCTGCAGCTGCTCCTCCATCCTCCTCTTGTAGCCGGCCTCAGCCTGCCTGATCTTCCTCCTCAGCTCCTTCTGCACAGTCCTCAGCTCCTCCTTGTTCCCTGACCTGAAGGCTCTCTTCTTCTCCTTCAGCAGAGCCTTCAGTTCACGGTTAATCCATGGCTTGTTGTTTGGAAAACACCGCACCGTCCGGGAGGGAACAATGTTCTCAAAACAGAAGTTGATGTAGTCCGTGATGCACTCTGTGATGGTGTTGATGTCCTCCCCATGTGGGTCATAAAGCTCAGTCCAGACAGTGGTGCTGAAGCAGTCCCTCAGAGCCTCCTCGCTCTCAGCAGACCACATCCTCACCTCACGGGACACCACAGGCTGCCTGCGCACGATGGGTTAATATACAGGCCTCAGATGTACAAGGTTGTGGTCCGAGCTGCCCAGGGGAGGGAGGGGGGAAGAGGAATAAGCCTCCTTGGTGTTGGCAAAAAACAAGTCCAATGTTCTATTCCCTCTGGTGGGGCAGGTAACATACTGGGTGTATGTTGGTAGAACAGAAGAGGGAGAAGCGTGGTTAAAGTCACCAGAGATGAGGAAGAGAGCCTGTGGGTGCTGTGTTTGCAGCCTACAAGTGCAGGAGAGCAGTGCTTCACAAGCATCTTCAGCATTGGCAGACGGGGCCACATAGACTGCGATCAAAATCACATGTGAGAACTCCCGGGGCAGATAATATGGCCTCATGCCAATAGCCAATAGTTCAATATCCCTGTTACATAGCTGTTCCTTCACTGTGCAGTGTTCGGGTTTGGACCAGCTCATGTTCACATACACCGCCAGACCTCCACCTCTTTTCTTCCCGGATTCTCTCGTTCTGTCCGCCATGACCTCTGAGGTGAAGGTCTCTTCTTCTTCATGACCTCTGAGGTGAAGGACTCTTCTTCTTCATGACCTCTGAGGTGAAGGCCTCTTCTTCTTCATGACCTCTGAGGTGAAGGTCTCTTCTTCTTCATGACCTCTGAGGTGAAGGCCTCTTCTTCTTCATGACCTCTGAGGTGAAGGCCTCTTCTTCTTCATGACCTCTGAGGTGAAGGCCTCTTCTTCTTTATGACCTCTGAGGTGAAGGGCTCTTCTTCTTTATGACCTCTGAGGTGAAGGCCTCTTCTTCTTCATGACCTCTGAGGTGAAGGCCTCTTCTTCTTCATGACCTCTGAGGTGAAGGCCTCTTCTTCTTTATGACCTCTGAGGTGAAGGCCTCTTCTTCTTCATGACCTCTGAGGTGAAGGCCTCTTCTTCATGACCTCTGAGGTGAAGGCCTCTTCTTCATGACCTCTGAGGTGAAGGCCTTTTCTTCTTCATGACCTCTGAGGTGAAGGCATCTTCTTCTTCATGACCTCTGAGGTGAAGGCCTCTTCTTCTTCATGACCTCTGAGGTGAAGGCCTCTTCTTCTTCATGACCTCTGAGGTGAAGGCCTCTTCTTCATGACCTCTGAGGTGAAGGCCTCTTCTTCTTCATGACCTCTGAGGTGAAGGCATCTTCTTCATGACCTCTGAGGTGAAGGCCTCTTCTTCTGTGTCACCACAGACTCCAGATTGTTTGAGCTTCTACGACTTGGAGCAGGAAATGTTCCGACACCACACGAGCTTTGAAGGAAAAGAGAATATCTTCAAGTGTAAGTGTCATACCGACATGTGGGCGTGTCCTTCACTCGTCCAGAATGTTCCATTGTTTGTCCAGAGCAGATGAAGATCTGAGATCCTGGTCTTGAGACGCAGATCGAGAGTCTCGGATCAGAGTCGAAAAAAAAGTCCAGATGACGGAATGTTCTCAGAGTCTGAACCAGGACCTGAACCCTTTCCCTCTGATGAGTGATGATGTTGTTCTGGACTCTCACATTCCTGCAGAGCCTGACAGAGCCGTGTGTCTGGGCTTGTTCTGCTCGTGTCGTTGTTCTGCTCGTGTCGTTGTTCTGCTCGTGTCGTCTTGTTCTGCTCGTGTCGTTTTTCTGCTCGTGTCGTTGTTCTGCTCGTGTCGTTTTTCTGCACTTGTCGTTGTTCTGCTCGTGTCGTTCTGCTCGTGTCGTTTTTCTGCACTTGTCGTTGTTCTGCTCGTATTGTTGTTCTGCTCGTGTCGTTGTTCTGCTCGTGTCGTTGTTCTGCTCGTGTCGTCTTGTTCTGCTCGTGTCGTTGTTCTGCTCGTGTCGTAGTTCTGCTCGTGTCGTTGTTCTGCTCGTGTCGTTGTTCTGCTCGTGTCGTTGTTCTGCTCGTGTCGTCTTGTTCTGCTCGTGTCGTTGTTCTGCTCGTGTCGTTGTTCTGCTCGTGTCGTCTTGTTCTGCTCGTGTCGTTGTTCTGCTCGTGTCGTTGTTCTGCTCGTGTCGTTGTTCTGCTCGTGTCGTTTTTCTGCACTTGTCGTTGTTCTGCTCGTGTCGTTGTTCTGCTCGTGTCGTTGTTCTGCTCGTGTCGTTGTTCTGCTCGTGTCGTCTTGTTCTGCTCATGTCGTTGTTCTGCTCGTGTCGTTGTTCTGCTCGTGTTGTTGTTCTGCTCGTGTCGTTGTTCTGCTCGTGTCGTTGTTCTGCTCGTGCTGCTCGTGGAGAAAACGAGAAACAAAATAAGAGAATAAAGACAAATGTCCAAGAATCACTCAAAATACAACTTGAATCACTTTTAAAAGCTCAAATGTTTATTCAGCAGAAGTTTATGGTTTGTGTTTTTCCTGGTTCAGATCCTGGTCTCGGTCCTGGGTTTGGCCCCTGGGTTGGCCCCTGGGTTTGGCCCCTAGGGTGTTCTCCAGGAGGAAATGTGTTAGAGGCAAAACCAACACTGCGGCTCTCGTGTTACAAAGCGTTAGCATTAGCGTTAGCATTAGCGACACGTGAAACACATGTAAGAAAACAAAGTCTTCCTTCCTGGTCTGTGAGGTCACTTCCTCTGGACGTCCTGCCCCGATGGCAGGTCATGTGGGGGTCAGTTTGTACAGACATGTGGGGGTCAGTTTGTACAGTCATGTGGGGGTCAGTTTGTACAGACATGTGGGGGTCAGTTTGTACAGTCATGTGGGGGTCAGTTTGTACAGTCATGTGGGGGTCAGTTTGTACAGACATGTGGGGGTCAGTTTGTACAGACATGTGTGACCCATGTCACGACTTCAGGCTTTAGTTCATTGGTCAATCCCCTTCAGTGCCTCTGCAACCAATCAGAGAGCAGACTCTGCCTCCCTCTCCTGCTCTGCACTAATGACTCATCACATTCACCTGGCCTGCCCCGCCCATGGGCCTGCCCCGCCTCAGTATATGGACCGGTCCATTTCCCTCTGTTCCCTGTCAGATTGTCTTGTTACCGTAGCGCCCAGCACCTGTCATTCTGATCCTGCCTGTTCCTGTTTTGACCTGCCTTTTTGGACTTCAGACCTTCTCTTTTGCCCCATTCTGGATTTGTCTGCCATGTGTTACGACCTTGTTTTCATCTCTGCTGGTGGTAAAGACCCTAAACCTGAACTGTGTCCTGTGTCGTGCATTTGGGTTCTTGCCGGCCATTTTGTGACTCCTGACAACCCAAAGCCCTGCGTGTAGGGCCCTGCGTGTAGGGCCCTGCCCTGTGTCACCGTGGACAGAGATCATCTGTGTCGCCGTGGAAACGTGCAGCACATCAAAGTCACATTCATCATGTGGGACACATCTGCATCGTCTTTGTTCATAAAAAGTCTGAGCAAAAACCAAACGTCTGATGGTTTTAGTTTCATCAAAATCACCTCAAAACCAGCTGATGTTCCTTTAAATGACGTCAACAGAACGACAGCTTCTTATTCTTATTCTTATTAGTGCCATATGAACCATCTCAGACTCTGAGGACCTCAGGGACCGGCCTCCTGCTGGTGCCAGAGTCAGGACTAAACATGGACCGGCCTCCTGCTGGTGCCAGAGTCAGGACAAAACATGGAGCGGCCTCCTGCTGGTGCCAGAGTCAGGACTAAACATGGACCGGCCTCCTGCTGGTGCCAGAGTCAGGACTAAACATGGACCGGCCTCCTGCTGGTGCCAGAGTCAGGACAAAACATGGACCGGCCTCCTGCAGGTGCCAGAGTCAGGACTAAACATGGGGAATCTGTGTTTCAGTTTTTTGCAGCTAAAATCTGGAACATTCTTCCTGAAGATGTGAGACAGGCTTCTACTCTGACAATGTTCAAATCTAAGCTAAAAACAGTTTTGTTTAGCTGCGCATATGACTGAAATGATTTTTTTCTTTGCACTCTTCTCTTTTGTTTGTGATTTTATTAGTTTAGAAAATCAGTTGGATTGATAATTTTTAATTTAGTTAAATTTATTGTATTTCTGTTTCTGTAATTTCTTTGTGATTTTGATGCATTTTTCCTGCTGTGAAGCACTTTGAACTGCCTTGTGTATGAAATGTGCAACACAAATAAACTTGCCTTGCCTTATGAGGCCCGAGCGTCACAAGCTGCGAGAGGCCTATTAATCTTGTAAGGCCGTGCGAAGCACGGCTGCGAAAGTGCGCACGTAATCGAGCGCGAAGCGCTCGCCTACTTCCAAACACTCACTAACGCACTCCTTCACTCACGCACGCCCCGTGCATACTAATTAGTAGTAAGAAAATGGAACATTACCGTTGTAAACGGGCGAAGCCTGTGCAAAAGTACGCACTAAACGAGCACTTTACATTGGGATGACGACCGCGTATAAAGCACTCATTTGCGCTAAGAAGCTCACGAATCTCTTGCATGTTCCGTGCATATAACCATGTAATGCAAAAATTGAACATTATTACTGTATAGAGGGCCAAAAACACAAAGTGGCCGGAGCCCACTCAAAATTAACGAAAGTACCCGTCAGTGACCAGGGACCCACACCATGAGGTAGGAAAGCGCGAGCGCTTTCCGAAAATGTATGTATAGTTTATGATAAATGAATATTATTCTTTCTTTCTTCTTCTTCTTCTTCTTCTTCTTCTTCTTCTTCTTCTCGGGACCAACCCCCCTATTTTTCACCCAGTGAACATTGACGAAAAGTCATAAAAATGTTCACACCTATAAAAATCGTGCCTCTCTACATTCTGGCTATTTCCTTTTTCTAAAATTAAAAAATTGGCGCGTCAGCGCCCCCAAATGTACCAAAAATGCATTGAGAGATGGGAAATGACCCAAAAAAAATCTGATCGTAGAATCATGAAATTTGGCGCAGAGGTCGATGGTGACAAGAGAAGTAAAAAATATTATTACGGCAACGCCGTCCATCCAACCAAATGTCGGCCATATTGGTTCAAAAATGGCTAAGCATGACTCGGGAGTTTTTCCAAACGTCGTACTTTTACGAACTCCTCCCAGGGCGTTGGCCCTAAAAAGCTGAAATTTGGTGAAAATGCTACTGAGGAGTGGGACATCAAAAGTTATCCAAATGACATTGACCCTGTCACGGTCTCTGTGAAGCTGCAAACTGTAGCAAGAATTTCAGAAATCTCCCAAATTTAACATTTCTGCCGTTTGCACAGATAAAGTCCAAATTGAGTCAAATTAGAATCAGTTGTTAAACTCTTTGCCCTAAACCTACTTGAAGTGAAATAAATTAATTTGGCGCCACAGCGCCCCCTACAGATTTTATATGGAGGTTAAATGTTTAGTTTTGCGAAACTTTATGAAATTTGACACACAACTCAATTTTGGCCCCATCAAAAAAGTCAATGAGACCCATGTCATAATTGTTATGGCGTTGCCGTAACGATGACTGAAACCTTCCATGTTATTCAAATGGGGAAATCACCAGAACATGTTTACACTTTAGACTTTCACAAACTCCTCTTAGGGCGATAGACATATTAACCTGAAATTTGGTGAGACTCATCTTCAGGACCATCAAAAGTTATCCACATTTTTATTCTAAGAGTCACGGTCTCTGAGCAGTGAAGCCGCACATTTTGCCAAGAATTCAAAATAAAATTGCTTTTTGATGTAAAACAAAGGGGAGAAGATGTGACAGCGTCACAGATTCAGCAGTAGGCGTAATAAAAGGACAATTGGGGCGCGTTAGCGCCCCCTCCTCTTGCGGCGTGGCGAGGGCCGATCATTACCGCTTGCGGCTTTAAATATTATTATTATTATTATTTGATTTGTGTTGTTACATTAAACTAGTCAATCATTCTCAATATATCAGTTTAAGACAATTGTTAAGTTATGAGTTGTATAAATGGTTGTAAATGTTGATGGTGCCGCTCCCTGCGCCGTGTCTCTCCCAATGGGCGTCATGTTGATTGTGCCGCTCCCTGCGCCGTGTCTCTCCCACTGGGCGTCATGTTGATAGTGCCGCTCCCTGCGCCGTGTCTCTCCCAATGGGCGTCATGTTGATGGTGCCGCTCCCTGTGCCGTGTCTCTCCCAATGGGCGTCATGTTGATGGTGCCGCTCCCTGCGCCGTGTCTCTCCCACTGGGCGTCATGTTGATAGTGCCGCTCCCTGCACCGTGTCTCTCCCAATGGGCGTCATGTTGATGGTGCCGCTCCCTGCGCCGTGTCTCTCCCAATGGGCGTCATGTTGATAGTGCCGCTCCCTGCGCCGTGTCTCTCCCACTGGGCGTCATGTTGATGGTGCCGCTCCCAGCGCCGTGTCTCTCCCAATGGGCGTCATGTTGATGGTGCCGCTCCCTGCGCCGTGTCTCTCCCACTAGGCGTCATGTTGATGGTGCCGCTCCCTGCGCCGTGTCTCTCCCACTGGGCGTTATGTTGATGGTGCCGCTCCCTGCGCCGTGTCTCTCCCACTGGGCGTCATGTTGATGGTGCCGCTCCCTGCGCCGTGTCTCTCCCACTGGGCGTCATGTTGATGATGCCGCTCCCAGCGCCGTGTCTCTCCCACTGGGCGTCATGTTGATGGTGCCGCTCCCTGCGCCGTGTCTCTCCCACTGGGCGTCATGTTGATGGTGCCGCTCCCTGCGCCGTGTCTCTCCCACTGGGCGTCATGTTGATGGTGCCGCTCCCTGCGCCGTGTCTCTCCCACTGGGCGTCATGTTGATGGTGCCGCTCCCTGCGCCGTTTCTCTCCCACTGGGCGTCATGTTGATGGTGCCGCTCCCTGCGCCGTGTCTCTCCCACTGGGCGTCATGTTGATGGTGCCGCTCCCTGCGCCGTGTCTCTCCCACTGGGCGTCATGTTGATGGTGCCGCTCCCTGCGCCGTGTCTCTCCCAATGGGCGTCATGTTGATGGTGCCGCTCCCTGCGCCGTGTCTCTCCCACTGGGCGTCATGTTGATGGTGCCGCTCCCTGCGCCGTGTCTCTCCCAATGGGCGTCATGTTGATGGTGCCGCTCCCTGCGCCGTGTCTCTCACACTGGGCGTCATGTTGATGGTGCCGCTCCCTGCGCCGTGTCTCTCCCATTGGGCGTCATGTTGATGGTGCCGCTCCCTGCGCCGTGTCTCTCCCACTGGGCGTCATGTTGATGGTGCCGCTCCCTGCGCCGTGTCTCTCCCAATGGGCGTCATGTTGATGGTGCCGCTCCCTGCGCCGTGTCTCTCCCACTGGGCGTCATGTTGATGGTGCCGCTCCCTGCGCCGTGTCTCTCCCACTGGGCGTCATGTTGATGGTGCCGCTCCCTGCTCCGTGTCTCTCCCAATGGGCGTCATGTTGATGGTGCCGCTCCCTGCGCCGTGTCTCTCCCACTGGGCGTCATGTTGATGGTGCCGCTCCCTGCGCCGTGTCTCTCCCAATGGGCGTCATGTTGATGGTGCCGCTCCCTGCTCCGTGTCTCTCCCAATGGGCGTCATGTTGATGGTGCCGCTCCCTGCGCCGTGTCTCTCCCATTGGGCGTCATGTTGATGGTACCGCTCCCTGCGCCGTGTCTCTCCCACTGGGCGTCATGTTGATGGTGCCGCTCCCTGCGCCGTGTCCCTCCCAATGGGCGTCATGTTGATGGTGCCGCTCCCTGCGCCGTGTCTCTCCCACTGGGCGTCATGTTGATGGTGCCGCTCCCTGCGCCGTGTCTCTCCCACTGGGCTTCATGTTGATGGTGCCGCTCTCTCCCACTGGGCGTCATGTTGATGGTGCCGCTCCCTGCGCCGTGTCTCTCCCACTGGGCGTCATGTTGATGGTGCCGCTCCCTGCGCCGTGTCTCTCCCACTGGGCGTCATGTTGATGGTGCCGCTCCCTGCGCCGTGTCTCTCCCACTGGGCGTCATGTTGATGGTGCCGCTCCCAGCGCCGTGTCTCTCCCAATGGGCGTCATGTTGATGGTGCCGCTCCCTGCGCCGTGTCTCTCCCACTGGGCGTCATGTTGATGGTGCCGCTCCCTGCGCCGTGTCTCTCCCACTGGGCGTCATGTTGATGGTGCCGCTCCCTGCGCCGTGTCTCTCCCACTGGGCGTCATGTTGATGGTGCCGCTCCCTGCGCCGTGTCTCTCCCACTGGGCGTCATGTTGATGGTGCCGCTCCCTGCGCCGTGTCTCTCCCACTGGGCGTCATGTTGATGATGCCGCTCCCAGCGCCGTGTCTCTCCCACTGGGCGTCATGTTGATGGTGCCGCTCCCTGCGCCGTGTCTCTCCCACTGGGCGTCATGTTGATGGTGCCGCTCCCTGCGCCGTGTCTCTCCCACTGGGCGTCATGTTGATGGTGCCGCTCCCTGCGCCGTGTCTCTCCCACTGGGCGTCATGTTGATGGTGCCGCTCCCTGCGCCGTGTCTCTCCCACTGGGCGTCATGTTGATGGTGCCGCTCCCTGCGCCGTGTCTCTCCCACTGGGCATCATGTTGATGGTGCCGCTCCCTGCGCCGTGTCTCTCCCACTGGGCGTCATGTGAGGAGAGACTCTTGTAAAGTGAGTGTGGTTCCAGATGTCAGAGCTGTAAAAGAGACTGTGACCGAGAGCTTTTGTCCCAGAGCCAGACAAAGCCCTAAAACCAAAAACTAAACCAGGTCTAAACCAGGTCCAAACCAGGACTAAACCAGGACTAAACCAGTGTTGAACAAGGGCTAAACCAGGGCTAAACCAGGACTAAACCAGGACTAAACCAGGGCTAAACCAGGACTAAACCAGTGTTGAACAAGGGCTAAACCAGGACTAAACCAGGACTAAACCAGGACTAAAGCAGGGCTAAACCAGGGCTAAACCAGGACTAAACCAGGACTAAACCAGGACTAAACCAGGGCTGAACCAGGACTAAACCAGGACTAAACCAGGACTAAACCAGTGCTAAACCAGGTCTAAACAGGACTAAACTAGGACTAAACCAGGACTAAACCAGGACTAAACCAGGGCTAAACCAGGTCTAAAGCAGGACTAAACCAGGACTAAACCTGGTCTAAGATGGGAGGTCCACATTAGATTGTGTGGATTTTAATGAAGAGATGGGAGGAGTTTATAACCATTACTGTTTATAACATCTTCAATAATTCTATGATTCCTTCTTCTTCTGTAGAAGGAGGTTTGGGTCGATATCGTCTCCTTGGGTAAAACCAGGGCTCGCTGGGTCTAAACCAGGACTAAAGCAGGTTTAAACCAAACCAGAGCTAAACCATGAAGTCCTGTCCCCAAACTGCTGTCTCTGCCATAAAACTCTGTGTGTTCAGCGTTAGCGTTAGCATTAGCACATAGCACACATGTTTGACTCTAAGGACTTGTAAATGGAGGGTAAATATTGACAGATCCTAGTTTAAAGTGAAGTTCAGACCTAAAGGAGCTCCTCCGTTTAGTCCGGCTTTAGTCCTGAGTTCTGTTTTGATCCGACAGGTTTGGACCTGTTTTAAGTCGGTTTTGCTTGTAATTTAGACCTGGTTTAGTCGCACATTAAAGGGGCTGTACGCATTTATTGTTTTTTAAAGTCAATGAATTAAAATCTGTTTTGCGCCTGTACAAATGTGTTTGGGTGAAATGTACTGTTAGCATGTGTAGCAGTGCTAACAGTATCACGCCAGCAGAGGGCGCACATCTGAACTATAAACACTCCCTCCTAGCTCTTGCGTCCCGTGTCTGCCACTTCCGCATTCCGGTTGGTCGCGAGGGTTGTCTCGTGAGGGCCAGGTAAACGTCTGTCTCAATGTCCCGCAAAATCTATGTATTCTAGTACTTTTAAAATGGGCGATTGTGTACTTTAGTGCCGTTGGATGCTGGACGCTGCACGCCGCATGTCGCCACCCTCCTTGGCATCCCATTTCCTGTGTGGTCCGGCTGGCGGTGCCGGGGTCCTCCGTGTAGCTGCGAGGTGGTCATGTCCCCAGCTGGGGCCCTCGGTGTAGCTGGTACCGGGCGGGTCGGGCAGGAACGTAATGGCTCGTCGTGGGGGCCTAACGTGGTGCGTCTTGGACTGAAGATCCAACGGCACTGGCCCTTTTACTCCCCTTTTACTCCGCTTTTACTCGCCCTTTTACTCCCATTTTACTCCGCTTTTACTCCGCTTTTACTCGCCCTTTTACTCCCCTTTTACTCCCCTTTTACTCGCCCTTTTACTCCCCTTTTACTCCCCTTTTACTCCGCTTTTACTCGCCCTTTTACTCCCATTTTACTCCGCTTTTACTCCACTTTTACTCGCCCTTTTACTCCCCTTTTACTCCCCTTTTACTCGCCCTTTTACTCCCCTTTTACTCCCCTTTTACTCCGCTTTTACTCGCCCTTTTACTCCCCTTTTACTCCCCTTTTACTCCCCTTTTACTCCCCTTTTACTCCGCTTTTACTCGCCCTTTTACTCCCCTTTTACTCCCCTTTTACTCGCCCTTTATGTTTGTAAGCCCCAAAATCACAACAACAGTTTCCTCTGAGGGCCACAGTGAAGAATGAATCAACAATGTCTGTGGTGGCGATGGACGATGTCCCAGAGTCCTCTGTCCTTAGACCCTCCTTCTGTCCTTAGACCCTCCTTCTGTCCTTAGACCCTCCTTCTGTCCTTAGACCCTCCTTCTGTCCTTAGACCCTCCTTCTGTCCTTAGACCCTCCCTCTGTCCTTAGACCCTCCCTCTGTCCTTAGACCCTCCCTCTGTCCTTAGACCCTCCTTCTGTCCTTAGACCTCCTTCTTTCCTTAGACCCTCCCTCTGTCCTTAGACCCTCCTTCTGTCCTTAGACCCTCCCTCTGTCCTTAGACCCTCCTTCTGTCCTTAGACCCTCCTTCTGTCCTTAGACCCTCCCTCTGTCCTTAGACCCTCCCTCTGTCCTTAGACCCTCCCTCTGTCCTTAGACCCTTCCTCTGTCCTTAGACCCTCCCTGGGATAAAGTATAAACCTGGAGGAGTTCCAGATGAAGGAGGATCTGACTCTCACAGACGGAATCAATTAATAACCGTTTTCCGTTTGCTTTACTATTTTCTTTCTCTTTTACATTTGGAACGTGTATATTAAGACCATGTGTACTTATGTCATGTGACTAGAGACGATCACAGTAAATCCAACCCAAAATATGATGTAACTTATTCAGCGCCGCCTCATCAATGAACGCAGCTGTTCTTTTTCTGGATTCATCTCCAGTGGCGTTGGTTCTATAGCACCACCCGATAGCCACACATGCTAATGTTTGTTAGCTTTACAGTGATGACCAAACTCGCTCTGGGCTTTAAAGTTGAACTAGTTTTGTTTTTCACAGTTTTAAGAAATAAAGTCCGGATTTAGTTCCCGATAAGTCCAAAATTGTTGTTGTGATTTTAACCTTAGATATAAGATAAGATAAGATAAGATATTCCTTTATCGTCCACACATGGGGAAATGTTGGTGTTACACTGCAGTAGATACAGAGGAAAAGGACAAATAAACTTATAGAAAGTTTAAAAAAATCACTCTTAATAGAAGAACTCTTATAAACAAAACAAAAAACTCTCATTAACAAAACTCCAGAGGTTTAATCCTGATTTAGTTTGGTCTTAGATTCATAATTTAGACCTGGTTTAGTCTTCATTTAGTCCCAGTTGGTCCAGAATGGTGGTTTAGACCTGGTTTTTCCGTCTGAACGCTTCGCTCCTGCTTCGTGGGAGTCTGTCTTTTTCTTGCTCTGTGATTGGCTGCTGTGCTGGTTTGTGGGCGGGACATAAACAGCTGTCTTTGTCATTAGTTTTGCCACATTATACTTTTCTCCCGAGTCCTGGACCTGGTCTGGATGAGTCCTGATCCGCACATTCTTCACATACTCCAAGGCCCCTGGTTTAGTCCTGGTTTAGACCTGGTTTAGACCTGGTTTAGTCCTGGTTTAGACCTGGTTTAGTCCTGGTTTAGTCTTGGTTTTGTCCTGGTTTAGTCCTGGTTTAGTCTTGGTTTAGTCCTGGTTTAGTCCTGGTTTAGACCTGGTTTAGTCCTGGTTTAGACCTGGTTTAGTCTTGGTTTAGTCCTGGTTTAGACCTGGTTTAGACCTGGTTTAGTCCTGGTTTAGTCCTGGTTTAGACCTGGTTTAGTCCTGGTTTAGACCTGGTTTAGTCCTGGTTTAGTCCAGGTTTAGTCCTGGTTTAGTCCTGGTTTAGTCCTGGTTTAGACCTGGTTTAGACCTGGTTTAGACCTGGTTTAGACCTGGTTTAGTCCTGGTTTAATCCTGGTTTAGTCCTGGTTTAGACCTGGTTTAGACCTGGTTTAGTCCTGGTTTAGTCCTGGTTTAGTCCTGGTTTAGACCTGGTTTAGTCCTGGTTTAGACCTGGTTTAGACCTGGTTTTGTCCTGGTTTAGTCCTGGTTTAGACCTGGTTTAGACCTGGTTTAGTCCTGGTTTAGTCCTGGTTTAGTCCTGGTTTAGTCCTAGTTTAGTCCTGGTTTAGACCTGGTTTAGTCCTGGTTTAGTCCTGGTTTAGTCCTGGTTTAGTCCTGGTTTAGTCCTGGTTTAGACCTGGTTTAGACCTGGTTTAGTCCTGGTTTAGTCCTGGTTTAGTCCTGGTTTAGTCCTGGTTTAGTCCTGGTTTAGACCTGGTTTAGTCCTGGTTTAGTCCTGGTTTAGACCTGGTTTAGTCCTGGTTTAGACCTGGTTTAGACCTGGTTTAGTCCTGATTTAGTCCTGGTTTAGAGGACGTAGCGCTCTCTGCAGACGAGCTAAAGGCTAACAGACTTTACTCTTCCGATGTCGTTGTGCTTCCCGTTAGCGTCACGTGAACACCCTGAACATCCTGTTCGTGACGGAACACTGTATCCGGCACGTTTAAACCGCCTCGTGTTTCCAACGCTGCGTTGCACATTGATGACATCACAGAGGGATCAGGCTCTACTTTCCTCGTCATTTTTACAATTTCGTTTTACGCGACGTCTTCACAAACTGCAACTTGACGGAAGTAAAACTGCGACGAAGGTTTAGCCCGAGCCACAGTCGCCCGAACTCTGGAACTCTGGGACATTTATCCATTTCTTGTCAACATCGTTTGTGATTTTCGGTCGTCACGGAAATGCATTGAATGGAAATTAATTGAATTAAATTAGGAAAAGAACACGTGAGACGTCCGCGCAGGGTCACGCTTTGACGCAGTAACTTCCCCAGTTTGAGCGTTTTGTTGAGGTTTATGACGTCACTTCCTGGTTGGACGCGAGCGCAGGATGTTCTGAAAAGGTCGTGACCTTAGAGAACGATCAACGCTCGGGTCGGATTGTGTCGAACGCCTGAAGAGAAGTGATGTCTAAGATTCTACTGCATGAGTTTAGAACATGGAAACCTTCAGTTACACGTTTTGTGCTGAACTAGTGAAATAAATCATCTAAATGTGATACATTCCAACTTCATCCAACATAAAGAATATATTGGTTCAAATGAGTTTAGCTCATAATAAGAATAAGAAATATAGCCGCAAGCGGTAATGATCGGCCCTCGCCACGCCGCTGCCGCCAAGAGGAGGGGGCGCTAACGCGCCCCAATGGTCCTTTTATTACGCCTACTGCTGAATCTGTGACGCTGTCACATCTTCTCCCCTTTGTTTTACCATCAAAAAGCAATTTTATTTTGAATTCTTGGCACCGTGACTCTTTGAATAAAAATGTGGATAACTTTTGATGGTCCTGAAGATGAGTCTCACCAAATTTCAGGTTAATATGTCTATCGCCCTAAGAGGAGTTTGTGAAAGTCTAAAGTGTAAACATGTTCTGGTGATTTCCCCATTGGAATAACATGGGAGGTTTTGGTCATCGCTACGGCAACACCATAACAATTATGACATGGGTCTCATTGACTTTTTTGATGGGGATGCTAAAATTGAGTTTTGTGTCAAATTTCAGATAATTTCGCAAAACTAAATATTTAACCTCCATATAAAATCTGTAGGGGGCGCTGTGGCGCCAAATTAATTTATTTCACTTCAAGTAGGTTTAGGGCAAAGAGTTTAACAACTGATTCTAATTTGACTCAATTTGGACTTTATCTGTGCAAACGGCAGAAATGTTAAATTTGGGAGATTTCTGAAATTCTTGCTACAGTTTGCAGCTTCACAGAGACCGTGACAGGGTCAATGTCATTTGGATAACTTTTGATGTCCCACTCCTCAGTAGCATTTTCACCAAATTTCAGCTTTTTAGAGCCAACGCCCTGGGAGGAGTTCGTAAAAGTATGACGTTTGGAAAAACTCCCGAGTCATGTTTAGCCATTTTTGAACCAACATGGCCGACATTTGGTTGGATGGACGGCGTTGCCGTAATAATATTTTTTACTTCTCT
Source organism: Eucyclogobius newberryi (assembly GCF_026437365.1). Lineage (NCBI taxonomy): Eukaryota > Metazoa > Chordata > Actinopteri > Gobiiformes > Gobiidae > Eucyclogobius > Eucyclogobius newberryi. The sequence goes on along the minus strand of NW_027315726.1, from coordinate 125,195 downwards.
TGTCACCATCTACCTCTACGCCAAATTTCATGATTCTACGATCAGATTTTTTTTGGGTCATTTCCCATCTCTCAATGCATTTTTGAAAATAGCCAGAATGTAGAGAGGCACGATTTTTAGAGGTGTGAACATTTTTGTGACTTTTCGTCAATGTTCACTGGGTGAAAAATAGGGGGGTTGGTCCCAAGAAGAAGAAGAAGAAGAAGAAGAAGAAGAAGAAGAAGAAGAAGAAGAAGAAGAAGAAGAAGAAGAAGAAGAAGAAGAAGAAGAAGAAGAAGAAGAAGAAGAAGAAGAAGAAGAAGAAGAAGAAGAAGAAGAAGAAGAAGAAGCAGAAGAAGAAGAAGAAGAAGAAGAAGAAGAAAGAATAATATTCCGATGCGAAAACAATGTTTCCCATTTTTAAAATATCATGAACTATACATTTTCGGAAAGCGCTTGCGCTTTCCTACCTCATGGTGTGGGTCCCTGGTCACTGACGGGTACTTTCGTTAATTTTGAGTAACTTTGTGTTTTTGGCCCTCTATACAGTAATAAAGTTCATTTTTTGCATTACATGCTTATATGCACGGAACATGCAAGAGATGGGGAACGTATTCGTGAGCTACTTAGGGCAAATGAGTGCTTTATACATCTCAATGTAAAGTGCTCGTTTAGTGCGTACTTTTGCACGGGCTTCGCCCGTTTACAACGGTAATGTTCTATTTTTCTACTACTAATTAGTCTGCACGGGGCGTGCGTGAGTGAAGGAGTGCGTTAGTGAGTGTTTGGAAGTGGGCGAGCGCTTCGCGCTCGATTACGTGCGCACTTTCGCAGTCGTGCTTCGCACGGCCTTACAAGATTAATAGGCCTCTCGCAGCTTGTGGCGCTCGGGCCTAATAATAAAGAAATAAAGAGACAAAAACAAAATAAAGACAAAAAAAATAGAATAATATCAATAATTCAAGTTCCTATTAATGAGTATAATTTTATTCTATAATTCATTTCTTCCAAACAGAGCGTGAAACTAGCTTTTTCTGGTCCTGAACATCTGTTTATGCAAAATAAAATGTGGAAGAATAAAACAGAATATTCAGAATATAATTTCTGTGGCTTCAGAATGTGACGTCAGCGTCGTTGACCCTCGGCCAGTGAATGTCTGACCTCTCTCGTCCCGTCGCTCTATACTTAGGACCACTGCAGACCACCTACTCCGGCCCACCCACAGCAGACGACTCGGCCACGCCCACAAACGGCTCATCCTCTCGTTTCACACTAAAGTCTTTAACAAGAGTCACATGACAAATGTACTTCAACACCAGGAACTATGAGGAGACGGTGTAGTAGAAGGAGTTAAATGCTTAAATGCTGAGTAATAACAGTAGTAGTAGTAGTAGTAGTATTAGTAGTAGTACTTCAATGCCTAGTAGTAGTAGTAGTAGTAGTAGTATTTCAATGCCTAGTAGTAGTATAGTTGTAGTAGTAGTAGTACTTCAATGCCTAGTAGTAGTAGTAGTAGTAGTAGTAGTAGTAGTAGTAGTAGTACTTCAATGCCTAGTAGTAGTAGTAGTAGCAGTAGTAATAGTAGTAGTAGTAGCAGTAGTAGTACTTCAATGCCTAGTAGTAGCAGTAGTAGTAGTAGTAGTAGTAGTAGTAGTAGTAGTAGTAGTAGTAGTACTTCAATGCCTAGTAGTAGTAGTAGTAGCAGTAGTAATAGTAGTAGTAGTAGCAGTAGTAGTACTTTGATGCTTCTTCCGGGAGAAGAGGGGAAACAGACTCTTGTGAACGCTGTTGGAAATATCAACAAGAAATTCATGAGTTATAAACAGAGATATTTGCTTTAGAACCTGAAAAAGGACTCGAGACCCCAGTGTCATCCCGGGCTGAGAAGTCCACATTCTTTACAAGAAAAACTGCTACTTTCAATCTAAACCAGAGTGACTCTGTGTCGTTCCCAAAACTGTCTTAGGACCAGAAAGACCAGGATGTGTCTGGAACAAACTCGGTGCAAAGACTAAACGATACAAAGATAACGTAAAGTCACCTAAAATACAGCTTAAAAACAGATTTTTACCACATTTAGAGACTGAAGTAAAGGAAAAACACATGAGGCGTCCAAAAGGCAGGGAGAGAATCTGTGTCAAACATCAAGGTGACTGACAGGTCCGTCCTGATGGAGACGCTGCCATACGTCATGTGACACACGGAAAGATCAACACACAGTCACCTGGTATCTCCCCCCTCGCCCTTCACCTGGCATCTCCCCCCTGCAGCTGTTCAGAGGTTGGTCCTGCAGCTGTTCAGAGGAGACACATACATGATTGACAGGTGCACTGTTTATGGAAATTATAAACTTTGAAAATGTCTCATGTTCTAATGTAAATGATTTGTTGAAATCTGTTACATCGAGTGTTTTGAATGTTCTGGACACCATCGCCCCAACGAAGGCTAAATGGTTAAAAACAAGCAGAAGTTGCCATGGGTTAGGGTTAGACCCTCCAGCTCAGCTGCCGTTAGAACTCATTTCCATATCCAAGCAAAAGATGACCCTAAAACCACCTAGACACTTAGAGCTGACTCACTTTGCACCTGTAACTGACAAAACTGTCCATGAGATCATCACCAGTCTGAGTTCATCTACATGCTGCCTCCCCGTGTGTCCTTCCAGATTTCTAAAGTTTAAGATCTGAGTGCTGCTTTTGACACTGTCGATCATGGGAGCCTCTTACAGAGACTAGAGGACTGGGTGGGCATCACTGGCCCCGCCATAAACTGGTTAAGGTCCTATCTGAAAGACAGGAAGTACTTTGTGTCTCAGACCACATGCCCCTGACATGTGGAGTGCCCCAAGGGTCAGTCCTAGGACCTCTTCTACAAAACAAGTTATAAATCTGGGGGTAAAAATGGACTCAGACTTGAACTTTAACACGTCAAATCAATAACATCAGCAGCTTTTTACCATCTAAAAAATATTGACAAAATCAAAAATATAGTGTCTAAACCAGATTTAGAGAGACTTATCCATGCGTTTGTCTCCAGTAGATTAGACTACTGTAACGGCCTGCTCACTGGTCTCTCCAAACGAGCTGTAAAACAGCTGCAGTACATCCAGAACCAGGAAGTACCATCACATTAGTCCTGACTAGAACCAGGAAGTACCATCACATTAGTCCTGACTAGAACCAGGAAGTACCATCACATTAGTCCTGACTAGAACCAGGAAGTACCATCACATTAGTCCTGACTAGAACCAGGAAGTACCATCACATTAGTCCTGACTAGAACCAGGAAGTACCATCACATTAGTCCTGACTAGAACCAGGAAAAACAGGAAGTACCATCACATTAGTCCTGACTAGAACCAGGAAAAACAGGAAGTACCATCACATTAGTCCTGACCAGAATCAGGAAGTGCCATCACATTAGTCCTGACTAGAACCAGGAAATACCATCACATTAGTCCTGACTAAAACCAGGAAGTACCATCACATTAGTCCTGACTAGAACCAGGAAGTACCATCACATTAGTCCTGACTAGAACCAGGAAGTACCATCACATTAGTCCTGACTAGAACCAGGAAGTACCATCACATTAGTCCTGACTAGAACCAGGAAGTACCATCACATTAGTCCTGACTAGAACCAGGAAGTACCATCACATTAGTCCTGACTAGAACCAGGAAAAACAGGAAGTACCATCACATTAGTCCTGACTAGAACCAGGAAAAACAGGAAGTACCATCACATTAGTCCTGACCAGAATCAGGAAGTGCCATCACATTAGTCCTGACTAGAACCAGGAAATACCATCACATTAGTCCTGACTAAAACCAGGAAGTACCATCACATTAGTCCTGACTAGAACCAGGAAGTACCATCACATTAGTCCTGACTAGAACCAGGAAGTATCATCACATTAGTCCTGACCAGAACCAGGAAGTACCATCACATTAGTCCTGACTAGAACCAGGAAGTACCATCACAGTAGCCCTGACTAGATCCAGGAAGTACCATTACATTAGTCCTGACTAGAACCAGGAAGTACCATCACATTAGTCCTGACTAGAACCAGGAAGTACCATCACATTAGTCCTGACCAGAACCAGGAAGTACCATCACATTAGTCCTGACTAGAACCAGGAAGTACCATCACATTAGTCCTGACTAGAACCAGGAAGTACCATCACATTAGTCCTGACTACAACCAGGAAGTACCATCACATTAGTCCTGACTAGAACCAGGAAGTACCATCACATTAGTCCTGACTAGAAACAGGAAGTACCATCACATTAGTCCTGACTACAACCAGGAAGTACCACCACATTAGTCCTGACCAGAACCAGGAAGTACAGGAAGCACTATCACATTATTCCTGACTAGAACCAGGAAGTACCACCACATTATTCCTGACCAGAACCAGGAAGTACAGGAAGCACTATCACATTAGTCCTGACCAGAACCAGGAAGTACCACCACATTAGTCCTGACCAGAACCAGGAAGTACCACCACATTAGTCCTGACCAGAACCAGGAAGTACCACCACATTAGTCCTGACTAGAACCAGGAAGTACCATCAAATTAGTCCTGACCAGAACCAGGAAGTACAGGAAGCACTATCACATTATTCCTGACTAGAACCAGGAAGTACCACCACATTATTCCTGACCAGAACCAGGAAGTACAGGAAGCACTATCACATTAGTCCTGACCAGAACCAGGAAGTACCACCACATTAGTCCTGACCAGAACCAGGAAGTACCACCACATTAGTCCTGACCAGAACCAGGAAGTACCACCACATTAGTCCTGACCAGAACCAGGAAGTACCACCACATTAGTCCTGACTAGAACCAGGAAGTACCATCACATTAGTCCTGACTAGAACCAGGAAGTACCATCACATTAGTCCTGACTACAACCAGGAAGTACCATCACATTAGTCCTGACTAGAACCAGGAAGTACCATCACATTAGTCCTGACTAGAAACAGGAAGTACCATCACATTAGTCCTGACTACAACCAGGAAGTACCACCACATTGGTCCTGACTAGAACCAGGAAGTACCATCAAATTAGTCCTGACCAGAACCAGGAAGTACAGGAAGCACTATCACATTATTCCTGACTAGAACCAGGAAGTACCACCACATTATTCCTGACCAGAACCAGGAAGTACAGGAAGCACTATCACATTAGTCCTGACCAGAACCAGGAAGTACCACCACATTAGTCCTGACCAGAACCAGGAAGTACCACCACATTAGTCCTGACCAGAACCAGGAAGTACCACCACATTAGTCCTGACTAGAACCAGGAAGTACCATCACATTATTCCTGACTAGAACCAGGAAGTACCACCACATTATTCCTGACCAGAACCAGGAAGTACAGGAAGCACTATCACATTAGTCCTAACCAGAACCAGGAAGTACCACCACATTAGTCCTGACCAGAACCAGGAAGTACCACCACATTAGTCCTGACCAGAACCAGGAAGTACCACCACATTAGTCCTAACCAGAACCAGGAAGTACCATCACATTAGTTCTAACTAGAACCAGGAAGTACTATCACATTAGTCCTGACCAGAACCAGGAAGTACCATCACATTAGTCCTGACCAGAACCAGGAAGTACCGTCACATTAGGACCTCAGGGGCCACACGATAAACTCATTAAAACAAAAGTGTGGCTCAGACACTTTGTCATCGATGGTTTACTGAACGCTGCTGTCGGCGCTGGTACTTTTATAGTCCACATTCCAACGACAGGTCACGACCTCTGAGTCCAGCTGTACAAGAGGAAGTGGACTCTAATTTAAGTTTCAGATACTTTTATTGTCCAGGAAATGACAATGAAACACTTTGTTTGGGCTGGTCACGAGACCCAGTTTAGTCCAGACTAAAGACTGTTTTACCTTTAGACCTGGTTTAGAGCTGGTTTAGACCAGATTTAGAACTGGTTTAGAGCTGGTTTAGAGCTGGTTTAGACCAGATTTAGACCTGGTTTAGAGCTGGTTTAGAGCTGGTTTAGACCAGATTTAGAACTGGTTTAGAGCTGGTTTAGAGCTGGTTTAGACCAGATTTAGACCTGGTTTAGAGCTGGTTTAGAGCTGGTTTAGACCAGATTTAGACCTGGTTTATAAGTAAGGGAAGGATTCTGAAACGTGAGCTAAAAAGGCGACATGAAAATGAGGAAAAGCTCAGTCGATAAAAATGTGCATTTGACACTTTCCAGAAGCTTCTGGAGAAAATGAGTCGGACCTGATTCAGTGGAGGATTCATTCTGAAGATGAAAGATTTCACTTTTACCTACAACAAAACTCAGTCACACTCGCTGTTTAGGGCCGTTTATTAGTCCTGGTTTAAGCCAGACTGGATTTAGTTCTGGTCAAGACCAAGTTTAGTCCTGGTTTGTAGCCCATTAAGACCTGGTTTGGACTTTGTTTAGATCTGGTTTAGAGTTGGTTTTGTAATCTTAACCCAGTTTAGGCTTGTCTTAATCCTGTTTTGGACCTATAGTAGTCCTGAACCAGCTTAGTCCTTGTTTAGAGCTGGTTTAGAGCTGGTTTAGAGCTGGTTTAGCGCTCCTCAAACACCAGACTCCTTTGGCCTCTGCAAACTGCACAGAGGGAGTGGTCTGGTTACAATCTGCTCATGACAAAAGGGGGAGGATGAGCGAGCCTCTCCCTCTCGCCCTCCTTCTCCCCCTCTCCCCCCCCTCTCTCTCTCCTCGCTCTCTCTCTCCCCCCCTCTCTCTCTCCTTGCTCTCTCTTCTCTTCTTTTCCATTGAGCTCCAGTCTGTCCCACACATCACACACTCATGCACTTTTAGACTTTTTGCACCACCGTTTTTTGGCCTTTTTTCCTGCCCTTTTCGGACGCTCATGCCATAGAGCGCGGACGCGATGGGGATTTCTGTGCATCTGTGGACGTCCGGGCTCCTGCTCGGACTGCTCTGGACGGCGGCCGCTCAAGAGGCAGGAGCAGGAGGTAAAGTCCAGCGGAGACACGAGTGTTTGGGGGTGAAACGTGGGAGCGTTTGGAGGTGAAACGTGGGAGCGTTTCAGCGTTTGGGGGTGAAACGTGGGAGCGTTTGGGGGTGAAACGTGGGAGCGTTTGGGGGTGAAACGTGGGAGCGTTTGGGGGTGAAACGTGGGAGCGTTTGGGGGTGAAACGTGGGAGCGTTTGGGGGTGAAACGTGGGAGCGTTTGGGGGTGAAACGTGGGAGCGTTTGGGGGTGAAACGTGGGAGCGTTCGGGGTGAGACACGAGCAGAGTCGCAGCCTGGAGGGGCAATAAACGCACGGCATTTTCAGCGGTCGTGACCCGATTGCGGCTCGTTTGAAGGATTACAAAGTGTGAGATGGAGCTCAAGAGGATGACATCTGAAAAAGCACCTTCCACAGTGCAACGTTTAGCATTTAGAAAGGTTAAATTGACTATTAAGAGCACGAGATGTTCCAAAAGAAGGCTGTTTTGTTCTTGTTTTAAGTTTTATTTTTATTTTCCATAAATAGATTTTTTACCAAAGGGATAATTTACGGTTCAAAACAGACGCTTTGATTTAAATATCATGAACAAACCTTTAACTTTCTTCTAAATCATGGCTAAAAACAAATAAAGGACGATTTGGACATATTTGACTCAGTCTTGCTTGATTTGATACTTCATGAATGAATTGTAAACATCAGTTAAATCTTACTTTGCACATTTACAG